>NW_023330469.1:0-125329 GCF_011100685.1 Canis lupus familiaris | reverse complement strand
GGCAAGCCCCTCAGGGAGCCCCTGCCGAAGCACCTCCCCGAGTTGACTTTGAGCACGCACAACGCCCCATCGGAACGGATGAAAACTCTCCTGCTGGAGAGCATGCACCAAGCTTGCTCACGGGGCATGCACGACTCACACACCGCAGAGCCCGGCCCGAAACCCTCTGAGCTTGCTCCAAGTCAAGTGCACCGTGCGCCGCACTTAGGGAGCTTGGTGCACTCCTGTGGGATACGGTGTCTTTGTGTCCCAGGGAGCCATGGGTAATCCCCGCCCTCCTGGGGTCCTGTTCATGCAATCCTGGGCGCCATTTCTGCCCAGGAAGATTGGTGCAGATCTTCTCTGGAACAAAGCTCCCTGACCAGGGGGCACACCGCCCTGGCCTTTAGCGGCTCTTCGTGGGCCCTCCCCTTGGATGCTCTATTGTTCTTTATTCTTCCCCCCCCGTCATCCTACTTTGATAGAAGTGCGAACTTTCTCCCTGTAGCATTCCAGTGGTCTGTCTTTAATCTCAGCAGAATTCGAAGATTTTCAGGATGATTTGAAGGTTATCTAGGTAATTGGGAGGACGGGACGACGGGGACCCTACTCTCCGCCATCTTGCCCCTGCTCGTATGTTGCCTTTAGGTTTGGTTGTTCTCCACTTGCAGAAGCTTTTCAATTCGATGAAGTCCCAATAGGATTTTTGCCTTTGTTTCCCTCACCTCAGAGGCATACTAGAGAGAAGATCCAATGGCCAATGTCAAAGTCATGCTGCCTATCTTTTTCTTTATATGTTTTTGGTCTCACATTTAGGTCTTTCATCCATTTTGAATTCATTTTTTATATATATGGTGTAAGAAAGTGGTCCAGTTTCATTCTCTGCCATGTGGCGCCTGGTTTTCCCAACACCATTGTTTCTATGCTGCAGTCAGGGTTAGGGTTTGTTGAAGAGACTGTCTTTCTGCATTGGATATTTCCTTCTGCCTTGTCATTTTGGGTTCATAGATACATGTTTGTATCTTGTTTGGCTTTCCATTCTGTTCTATTGATAAGCCATACGGTTGGGAGATTCTTGATTCTGATTCAATTTCTTGCTGGTAACTGTCTGTTCAAATTTCTTATTTCTTCCTTTTTAATTTTTGCTATGTTATATATTTCAGGAATGATCTATTTCTTCCAGGTTCTAGGTTGCTGGCATATATTTTTCATCATATTCTCTATAATCTTTTGTATTTCTCTTAGTGTTGGTTTTATTTCTCTTTTCTCATTTCTGATTTTATTTGGGTCCTTTCATCTTTTCATCTTTGTTCTTTTATACAGATTTTATTATGTATCATGCGAGACCACAGAGATGCAGAGGTATAGGCACAGGGAACATGAGGCTCCATGCAGGGAGCCTGATGTGGACTTGGTTCCCAGGCCCCAGGATCAGAACCGAGCCAAAGCACATGCTCAAACTACGAGGCACCCAGGTGCCTTGCTGATTCAATTCCTCTGCTAGTTATGGTATGTTCACATTTTCTATTTTCCTATTTCAGTTTTGCTCATTGCACATTCTAGGGATTTGTCCATTTCTTCCAGGGTCCCAGTTTGTTAACGTATATTCTTTCATAGTATCCCCTTATAATTGTCTTATTTTCTGGTGTTGATTGTGATCACTCTTCTCTCATTTGTGATTTTATTTATTTAGGTCTTTTCTCTTTTCCGTTCATAAGGCTGGAAGGGCTTGATCCATTTATTAATTATTGAAGAACCGGTTGTTAATTTCATTTTCTATTCTTACTGGGGAAAAAAAGTAGAGATGAGGAGCAGAAATAAACAATACAGAACTCAACGAAGCAGTAGAATGGAATAACGAAACAAAGAGATGATTCTTTCAAATAATTAATTAAATTGCATCAAGCCCTAGACAGACTTATAACTCCTCTCTTTTCCTCCTCTACCGCGAAAAGGCTACTTCGGTTGTCTCGTCCCGGAACGTGCCAGTGCCTTTACTTGGCAAGAACAACGCTATATAGCAGGTGAGCATTACTTCCGGCCCACCAAATACCCCCACAGGGGAAAAGCGGCGGAGATGGGGGGAAAGAGAGGGATTGGAAGGAGGGAGAAGGGAGGGAGTGAATCATGGGGAGGAAGGAGGGGGGGATCCTATGAACGTAAGCGAGGGGGGAGGGAGGAAAGGGAGAAGGAGGAGTTGAGGCGGGTGGGGGTATTGAGGGAGAGAAGAGCGAGGGGGACCAAGAGGCGAGCTAGAAAGAGGGGGAGGGGGGGGGAGCGAGGGGAGGGGACACAGGTAATAAGGGCTGTAGGGTTAGGGCAGGGTATTGGAGACACCACACTTCGTGTTTTTGAGGTGGCCTGTAGTTGATATGTACTAGTCCATCTTAGGACTGCCTTTGCTGCATCAAAGAGGCATGGGAGACAGGTTGTAAAGGATGGTAGGGGGGTGGAGGGAAAAGTTAAGGAGGGGAAGCGGCATGATAGACAGAGAAGAGGGAATATAGAGAGGGAATGAGCAGAGAAAAAAATAAAAGTTTAGTGTTGGCGGTGAGTACAAATTTGTTCATTAAGTACTGTCGACTTGAGCAAGTGTAATAGAGTCGTGGTACATGACATACGTACAGGAGACGTGACATAATCCACTTCTATGTACCTGTTGCACTGTTAGGGCCTGATTAGTGTGGCCAATCGATATGACCTGTTCTGGAGCAATGGCAATGTGCACTTGAAAGGAATGTGTACTTCTGCCTTTAGATTGAAATGTTCGACATATCTTGTTGAGTCCCTGGTTCAGTGATGTCAAGCATTGTTACTTGTTGATTTTCTGTATAGATGAGCGTCCATTGAATAAGTGGGTTGAAAATCCTCTGTTCATTGTATATTATCAGTGAGTTCCGTAAGTTTGCTGGTTAATTGGTTCTATATTAGGGATACCCCATGTTGGCAGCATAAATATTAGTTGTGTCATCTTCGATCGTCTTTAATTATGGAGAATATGCCCTTCTTCATCTCTTTTAGCAAGTATTTGTTCTTATTCTTTTTGTTTAAATGTAAATTTTTTATTTATTATTCATGAGAGACACACAGAGGCACAGAGGCAGAAACATAGCAGAAGGACGAGGCAGGCTACCAACAGGGAGGCCGATCGTGGGACTCGGTCCTTGGGATTCCTAGGAGCACACACCCTGCTTCCGAAGGCAGCATGCTCACCACCTGACCCACCAGGTTCCCCCAGGGTTTGGGTTTATTCTCAAATCTAGTTAGCTATATAAGTATGGGTCCTCCAGCTTTCGTATGGTATTCCATACCGTGATGATGTTTTCAAGTCCCCCTGACTTTCAATCTCACCGGTGTCTATAGGTCTAACGTGAGCATCTTGTATTGGCAGCATTACGAGATGGATCTTGTCTTTTTTAAATAACGATTTTATTTATGAGGGAGTGAGAGAGAGAGGAGAGGTCAGAAAAATAGGCAGAGAGAAGAAAGCATGCTCCCACCAGGAGACCATATGGGACGGATCCCAGCCTCCAGGAATCACGCATGAGTCAAAGAAAAAAACGCATGCCAAGGCCTCAAACCCCTAGCAGCCACCAGGAATCCCGCCGATCACTGTTTTTAAGACTACTACTGATACCCGTATACATCTTTGATTGGAGAATTTTTCTATATCAAGCAATTCAGAGTGATTTATTGCAAAAATATGACTTATTCCTTTGTTTTACCGTGCGTGAAGGAGTTGGTGTTTATCGGGTTGACCGTCCTCTGGGCCTTTCTAGTCTTTGTTGCTTTTTGGTCTCTTTTTTTTTTTCCCCACTAAAAATCCCTCTCTTAAAAATTTCCTTACTGGAATGGTTAGTGGTCATGAACCTTCTCCTTATTTATAACTTTGTCTGTCTGGGAAATCTTATCCTCTCCTTCTTTTCCTGAATGACAACCCTTGCTGACAGAAAGAATTCATTGGAATTGGACACACTGTAAAAAGAATTTAAAAACATAAAATAAATTTTTGCCTATTTTCATTGAGAAAAATGGCATTAGGAGGAGGAAACGCAGAAGCTGAAAGGGAGTTATGTGAGGGAAACCTAGAAGTGGTCACTCAGTAGTACTGAAAGGGAGGTGAGAGGTAAAGGCGGGGCTAGAAGGGACCCTCCTTTCACAAGGTAGAGAGATCACCCTCCCCCTCCGTCTTCAAGGACCGTGTCCTTTCCAGTGCATCCCCTGCGGGGCCTCTTTCTGCCTCACTCGGCACCTCTCCGTCTGCCCTCTTACCTCTTGTTGGCACAGCACAGCTCCGAGCCCCTCGCATCGTGTTTTAATTACTCTTCAGTATCCTGGGTGAATAAGATCCTATCGTTTTTTCCGCCTACTTTTTACAATTGGGATACTTTTAGTGTTATTTATGGGTTGTGTACGATGTCATCAGGGCATGCAGCTAGATATGAGAGTACAGTCAGATCACCTGGCATGGAGTCCCCAGTAAGCCATGGGACATTCTGTCGTCTGATCTGGCATACCTGGAGCTCCACTGCTTGGGTCGATCCTTGGTCTCCTGGGACAAGGCCTGTCACAGGCTGGAGGGTCACCGTCTGGAAGGGTTATTCCGGCCATATCAACCCACATTTCATGTAGCCTTTCTGGGTCCCGACCATGCAGGTCCGGGTGCTATGGATCTTCTCTCGAGTCCTCACTATTTCCGAGCCTCGCCACCTGGAGCCATCTTTGGGCGTCTTGTTGATTTAGTAACTTTTGCCCATGCGGAGCCTTTAGGGTGCTGTGTGTGGAGTCGTGATAGAGCTCCGCGCGTGGACTCCTGCTGGTCACACAATGCGATGATTGGCATCATTGGGTTGGATCTGGCCGCAGCTGGCCCTGGCGCCCTTTCTCCTGGTGCAGATAGAGGTCGCGAGCGGAAATCCGGTCAACTCTCATGCCGCAGGCCCCCAGGCGGTCTCATTCTACATTCTGCAAGAGACTACCTGGGGGTATGAGGCACGGCATCGGTGGCCCTGGCGCGGTTGGGGTCGGGGGACGGGGCTGGGTTCTCAGCTCTGTGCTGCTGAGCTTCAGGCAAGCCCATGCTCACCAGCCCCTACTCTAGGTGAGAGGGATGCCCTCCCAAGGTGGTAGTAGGCCACCACAGGTGGTAGGCTGAGTCCACTTGGTCGGGTGGCCCAGTGCATGAGCTGCAAGTGTGGGCCCCAGGAAATTTACAAAAAATCTCCACCCCTGGGCACCAACAAGCAGGACTGATCATTTTGTGCTACACCCGCCACTTCCCCCTATGACACCTGACATGACCTCTTGTTGCTTAAGGCGTGCCCACCACCCTAGTTCAGGCTGCTCAACACACCTAATCAGAAATCGACTCATAACAATGTAACCCCGCTTTGTGCCCGCCAAGGCAATCGTGCGCCGATTCGACCAAAGCAATAGGCCAGCTCAAGTGGATACTAGGGTAAGTGTAATTCAATCGGCCACCTGGTGTGAGCTGAATGAGATGTGCAATTTCTGCGTATCCCATGGCCACTGGCCCCTATAAAGCTGCTACGCCTTTTAGTCTCGGGGTCCAAGTCCTGTCTGCTGTGTCGGGTGACTGGACACAAGCTCCGCTTGTAAGAAATCCTTGGAGTTTGCAATGGTGTTGGCTCCTCAGTGGTTTCTCAGATTCCATATGTTGGCACAACAAGGGCCTACTGTCCTGACATCCTTCTAGGCCATGTGGACCGCCCTGACAGGCCCTCTCTGCCCCGGCCACAGTAAAGCGAGCAGTGAGGGGAGGAAGTGCCCACACCCAGCCAGCCACGCCTCCTGTACAGGGGAGCACAGACCTCCGGGTCGCTTTGCACAGACCCTGGTGACCTGAGGCTTCCTGGCTGTCACTCTGTCCCAGGCCCTCCTGGCCGCGGGGCGCAGCCTGAGTCCCAGTAAAGTCTGTTGCGTCTTGACCCCGGCATCTGGTCCAGCTGGAAGGACGTTGGGACGTCAGCTGGGTGTTGCTGGCGGCGCCCTGCAGGGGCTGGTGGGCCTAGGTGGTACCCCTCCTCCTCTCTGGGGGTCTCTCCATGCCCGAACAGTTCTGGGAGACACAGAAAGGGCTGGCGTGACTTGCACACCACAAGCACTTTATTGACTTTCTACACAAACGGGCTCAGAGTCTAGTGCACGCCTTCCCTGGGAGGGAGACTTTCTGTCCTTAGGGGAGGGCAAGATGACATGGGTTGGGGGTGGGTGCTGGAGTCCCCCACCTGGAGATCATGTGTGGACCTGTGGGGGGGGGTGTCCTGAGGTTTCAGTCTGAGGAGATGGTTATGAGAGACAGCAGAGCTGAATGGACCTGCAGCTCATGGGCTTCTGCGTGGGTCCCAACAGGGCAGCTGGAACCCGGCCTCAGGCTCCCCTGGGCCCCAGCACCTGGAGGAGTTGCCTCCTGGTGTGGGTCGGGGGTGGGGCCCCCATCCTAACCCCAGGTCCAGGAGTCAACATTCAGCTGTTGAGAGGTCGCTCAGCCCAGGGCCAGAATCCAGGGCTGGCCAGGGCCATGTGGGCTGGATCCCATTAGTCTTTTGTTGGGCGTTGGGCGGAGGCTCAAATCACCCCAACCCTCACAGAGCCCAGGGCCAGCCCAGCCCAGATCCCCAGGGTTAGGGGCTGGTGTCCTGGGGGTGTGTATGCTAAACGAGGGGACAGTGGGCGTGAGGCAGGGCCACAGTGGGTCCTCTGACCACTCACTTGTACCACCCTGTGGGGGTTCCTGTCTTCCCTCCCTCCCTGTAACCCCTGGGTATTCTATGGGACATCCAGGCTTCGTGGGAGCAGGGTATCCAAGAAACCTGGGGAGCTGAGCATGTCCACAGGGGGACCTGCTCGGGTCCTTGCTGAGGGCGATGTGTGGTGGTGGATGGTGTGGGGGCAAGGTTATGATGGTGGGGGAAGGGGGGATGGTGTAGGTGATTGGTGGGTGGTATAGTGGTAGTGGGGCGGATTGTGTGGGGCTGTGGGGTTGAGGGGGATGGTGTAGGTGGGATGCCATGGGATGATGATGTAGGGGATGGGTGGGATGGGGAATGGGGGGATGTCGTGGGGGCCTGCGGACACAGGAAATCCTTCCTTAAGGATGCACAAGGAGACGTCTACATTAAAGGCGATAGTCTGGGGTTTGCAGTGACACCTGCCCTGCCTGGCTGGGACTCAGCAGCATTATCTGGGGATTCATTATATTGTATATTTTCAAATTGCAAATTGTCTCAATTAAATGCATAGAATTAGAAACTATAAAGCACGAGAGTGGGTGTCAGCGTCTGACCTGTTTTGTCGATGTTTCTTTCTCATGGATTGATGTGGTACCTGCCTCCAGCGGCGGCTAGACAGCCTGGCCTCAGGTTCGGTCCTGCCCCCCATCCCCACCCCATCTCCCCGCTTCTACAGGGGCTCACCTGCCCCGTTGGTGTTCAGCTCCCATGGCATACACCTGAGAGGCCCCGTCCTATGGCTCCTCATCCCCGACGGACCGGAGTTGGGGCACGGGGTCAGCCCCACGCATCCTACACTGGAGCAGTGTGATTGTATTGCGCTGATTGCTCCCCGCGCCTCAGATCGCCCCATGTTTCCCTACCAGAAGGACCACGGGCCTCCCTGGTGCCCGACCCCTGGCCCAGCAGCCTACCGACCCCCTAGCCTCCCAAAATATGGTGTGTGCTGCCAGAAGTCCTGTTAGAACGTCCAAGTCTTACCTCTAGATGTCCCTGGAGGAGACCCCCAGGCGCCTCCTTAATTTCTGTGGAAAACCACGCGGGAAGGAGAGACGCAGGCTTCAGAGGAACACAGACCACCAACTTTCCATCGCTGAGATGCAGGGCCTGCCGAAGAGACTGTCTGAACCCTTCCTCCTCTGGCGGGAGCCCTGGAATTTCCACGCCCACACTGGTGAGTTGCTAGTGTGTGCAAATAGTCGCCACGAACCAGCTCCTATCGGCAGGAGAAGTGTCGGCATGGGGAGGGTAACAGCGCGATGGGGGGGGTGAGGATGGCAGCTGTCGGAGACGTGGGTCAGGCTCGTGAGATAGGATTCGCCCAGAGGACCAGGGGTGTAGGTGCCAAGTGATCCGAGAAACACTGAGCTACACTTGATGACAAACACAAGGTGAGTTTCCAAACTAGAGATTTGCGTCCACAGTTACACCGCACACGCAGAGCAGGGCTTGGACCTCGGTGGTTTTTGCGTATTTTTAAGGACGTCTCAGGCGGACCTACAAAGAGGAGTAAATTCCTCAAGTTGTTTGTTACATTTTGATATGGGGCCGTTCAAGGCCATTGAATCTGTTTCTGCATTCTATCTAGCGCCTTCAGCTTGTGAGCTCATTAGCTGGCTTGTTCTTAGTGGCGGCTCTTCTCAGTGATCATCTAAGCTTGTAAACTTTGTTTTTTTCCTTAACTGAAGTAATGAGTAAATTTTACTCGTTGCTCAGAGGGCCTGGAGGCGGTGGCTGTTCGACATGGAACTTAACGGGAAAGCCTTCATTTTCGTGGCCTCCTGTCCCTCCATCCTATCTAAGCTCCATTCCCCCTTCCCCGGGCTCTGAACGAGAGCATTGCAAATGACCTCACTGGGGCAGAGGCCTGTTGAGTGGAATCAGGACCACGGAGATTTGAGGATTACGGGAGACGGACCGGGGTCGCCTACGCCGTGTGCACGGGATTGATGTCAGACTCTATACCCTAAGGCTTCTTGACAAACTGCACTTGTCATAAAAAAAGCTTCCTTTCTTTATAAGATGAGAGCGATGCAAGTGTTTTACCTCTGCCTTTGATTGCGCAGATTCACAATACTGAGACGTTTTCCTTTAATAATGATAATTTACATATCCGTACTACTATGGTTCAATATTCTGACACAATAATTCAGAGGATGGGGTGTTCACTCATCTCTTTCTTCACAAGCTCATCACTCCTCATGGAATTGCATACTTTATGGATTTAAAGAACTGAGAATATTATTACCATGGGTCCTATTATTATGTGAAGGTCTCTTCCCGAGATTCCTTCCCGTTTCAACTGAACACTGAAACACTTGAACTCTTTGGAGACAAAGTGTCAGGAAATAAATTTTGACTATGGTATTTAATGCCCTTCAATACTGTTGTCTATTATAATATAAGTACTTTTTTTAGCTGATTTTATGCCTATTTATTATCGTTCCTGCTTTTCAGGTTGAGGAGCATTATCAAGTTGTTAACGGAAGTGTTTTTCTTTCCTTCTGATTAAAAATTCATACTTTGTTTCCCATCAAAGGAACTCTTTAAGAATAAGGCAAGTTTATTCAACTTTCTTAAAAGTCTTCACTGGAGCCGGATAATCATTAAGTCAATTTTCAAAATAAATCTTATTTATTAGGAAAAACAGATGATTTAAAAATAGGGAAATGAAGATGAGTACGAGCTTGCATCGCACTTGACTTCCATTGCATCCAATGTATTGAATCCTTTATACAGTATCGGGACCAAATTAGCAATGAATCAATATAAAATATTGCATTAACCAAAGAGACATACTTATTCAGATTCCTTTAGTGTTTGCTAAGTTACCACACACCTCATATATCACTTACCATTGGTCCTCCTGTTTTCTTAGGTCCTCTGGATTGTGAACAGTGCTTTCAAGCCTTTCTGTTGTTGTTGCGGGAACCTTTGAGAATAGAGTATTTTGTAAATTTCCCTCAGTTGAGAAATGTCTGTTTATCGTCTGATTGAAACTGTGTTTGTGGATTATATACAGATATACTGCCATTTTATTATATCATATAGGATAGATATATCACATGATTATCATCTTGGTATCATCTGATCATCTTGCTGAGGTAGTGTTTTTCATCGTTTCCATAGTTACGTTTCTCTTCTTGTTCTTCTGCTTCTTCTTCTTCTCTCTTCCTCGTCTTCCTATCTTTAAACGTATTATCTATATGTATATTATCATTATTTTTTAAGTTTTTCTAATATATTTGTAGAGAGGAAGTTACTATAGTGTATTCCACATCATAAGAGTGGTGAAAGCTATGCGTCATCCACTTGAGGTGAATGTCTGCACAAATTGTTTGAAATTCTTCTACACGGAATTTCCTTCTTGTGTTGTTTGTGTTTTTTTTAGTTTTTCCAAGATGGTTATTTATTATTTGATTAGGAGAGGAGAGAAAAAACCCAGTGAGTGACAGGGGCAGAGGGACAGGGAGAAGCAGAGTTCCTGGCTGAACGGGACGCCTATCCTTGGGACCTGGATTCATGATCTGAATCTAAGGCAAGCTTAATCGACATGATCCTCAGGTGCCCTATTTCTTTCTTTCTTCTGCTTTCTCTCTTTCTTTCTTTCTTTCTTTCTTTCTTTCTTTCTTCTCTTCTTTATTCTTTTTCTTTATTTCTTCTTGCAAATAAGAAATTCCGTTTTATTGGTGTTCAATTGCCAACATACAAGAATAACATCAGTTGCTCCTCCCGTCAAGTGCCCCCAATCAGTGGCCCGTCACACATTCAACTCCACCCCCCTGCCCTCCTACCCTGCCCATCAACCCTAGTTCGTTGACTCAGAGTTACCCACAGCATTTCAATTACGACAAACAGCATGGTATTTTTTCTCTCATCGCATCCGTCCCCCCGTTCAAGGCTTGTGCACGCCTTAGCCCGCTCCAGTCTCTCCCCACCCCTACCTCCACTCCCCCCTCTCCCTTCTTGCTATACCCTTAATAGCCCCAATCATTTATATTTTTAGATGCTATATCTTCTTCGTTTCCCCATCTGATCTTGACTCACCGCGCGAACTCTCCCCCTCCTCAACATTACTAAACCCCCCTCTCCTTTACCCTCCCCCCCCCCAATGAGCAAAAGGGACGAATAGTCTCCCTCTGTCCTCTTCAATCCCCCCCCACCCCCCACCCCCCCCCCCCCCCCCCCCCCCCCCCACCACCCCCCCCCCTACCTTGACTCCTCTCCACCCCCCCCCATCTCACCTACCCTCATCAGCACAATAAACCCCACGACCACCCCTTACCGAACACTCCAGGAGTCTTATGTTCTGTCTCCTTTCTGATATTTCCCACACATTTCTTCTCCCTTCCTATATCCTTTCACTATTATTTATATTCCCAAGTGGAATGAGAAAATACAATGTTTCCTTCTCTGCATTGACTACTTCACTCAGCATAATACCTGTCGTTACATCCACAGTTGAAGCAATGGTGGGTATTTGCATTTCTATGGATGAGAAGGCCCCCTTTTCTCTCCCTTCATCTTCTGAGTTCCTAATGATATGAATATTATTGTTTTAATAAGTGGTTGAGTTCCCAAAGTCTGCCTCTGTGGTCCATACTACTTGTTTTTAAGGCTTCCACCTGGGACTGCATCTCAGTATACCATTTTAAACTAGCGTGACTAAATTTAGTTCTTTTATTTCTACAGTAAGGGATCTCTGTTTTCTTCTGTGCCTCTTTCCAGCCCAGCTGATATTTATAATATGTGTTTAAATGATAGGACATATATATTTGTTTGATGGGACTCCTGGCTGTAATGACTACCTCATGTTATTTGGTAGGTGAATTTCTCGATCTCATTATATTTCAGAAAAGAAATAGGAAGAAAAGAAAAACCGAAGAAAACAATAACAACTGTCCCTCCCCCCAAAAAACACAGATTATTTGGGCCTCCTTGTTAAAAGATTCTAAATCCCAAAAAACAAACCACAATTAATGTTCCATGGTAAAAAGAAGAAATATATAGGTACATACATAAAAAATAAAATAAGCAATTAATAGAATCAAAGAAAATAAATGAAAATAAAAGCACAAAATACAAAGGAAGCAGACCCCTTTTCCAGGAAGTGTGAACTCTCAGCCTCTGGGTCTCGACACTTGGTGGCAGCGAAGGTGGTCTGTGTCGGGGCTGGGAGATGCCCTGGTGTGATTGTCAGGTGACATCTGCCTGGAGATGCACCGCGGGGTCAGGGGTGGGGTGGGTCTCCTCAACGCTCTGGCCTCAAGCAGGTGGCAGCATGGTGCTCCCTGAGATTGGCGCTGTTTGGCATGATTTGGGAGGGAATGGTTCCTCTGAGGTCTGGGGCTGAGCATCACCACCCCAGTCTGCAAGCCCTCCTCAGAAGAGCCCCAGCCCATCTCTCAGAACCCTGCTTTCACTGCGCGTCAATGCTGTTTGGTTTGGTTTGTTATCTCAGACTGTTGTGCCCAAGATTGCGAATCCGAAAAACCATGGAGAAGCCCACACGAGCAAACACACGACGGTTTTTACAAGCTCAAGCTGTGTCCAAGTATACCTGACATGCGGAGCAGGGACTTCGACCCCGAGGTGGTTTTGCGTAGGTTTAAGGGCTTGTCTGGGGACATCCAGAAGGGCTAGAGGAATTCCTCGATCTGTGTATATTTTGATAGGGCATTCAAGGGCATTGAGCTTTGTTTCATTCTAATAGGGGCTTCCTGCCCTTGGCCTGGGCAGTTTTGATATATTGTGGGGCTTTTCTAGGACATAAGCTGGTAAACAGAAAAGGTTCCACACTGGAAGGGGAACTCACACTGTCCCTGTAGATGCTGAAAGCGGGGTACTAGAAACAGGAAATAGATAGCCTCCATGAAACTGTTAGAAACTAAGGAGTGAGTTAGTAAAGTCAGGGGACACAAACTGACCTACAGAGCAGATAGCCTTGCTGTATCCACGACAATGAGCAACTAGGAAGGAATGAAGGAGCTGGGCCTTCTTCAGGGAACATCAAGAGAATAAATAATGAGACAGAACCAAAGGAGCACAAGACTTGTGCACTGAGCCATACCAGGCTCTGGGAGGCCTTCCTGGGATGGGGGTGGGAGCCTCTTTGTGAAAATGTCCGCAGTCCTGAAGCACCCTCAGTTTCAATGTCATTCCAATCAAAAATCACTGGTCACAGATTAGAAATAAGAAAAAAAAACCATAACATCCAATCGCCCCCCACAAATGACCCCGGACAGCAAATCAGTATTGCAGGAGCAGGACAGAGAGGGAGCAGCACTTTCCTATTTCAAAGGATGTCAAAGAGGACACAGGAGTATAGCAGTGTTGTTCTCGACCCCGGCTGGCTGTCAGTTAAGCATCCGAACCTGACCTACACCTCCATCCTATATCTCGGGGTGGTGAGTTGCTAGCCTGGGCTGGGCTGGGAGCTGGGGGTGGAGCCTATTAGAACAAAGCCAGATCAAGGGGTGGATCGCCGTCTAAGCTGAAGCAACAGACAGTTGTCTAGAAGCGAATGTGCTCGTGATACCACTGATTTTTTAACTTAATTTAATTTAAACCCAATTAATTAAGGATAATGTATTATACTTTCAGAGGAAGAATTCAGGGATTCACCAGTTGGAGATAACAGCAGTGCACTGACATCACGTGCTCTCCTACCATGCCGTCCCCTGTATTCCTCACCCGTCCCATGACCCTCCAGCGACCCTCAGTTTGTTTCTGATATTAAGAGTCTGTATTTCCTGCATCTTTCATCTTTGTTTTTCCTTCCCTTCACAGATGTTCATTGCTTTGCTTCTCTTAATCCACCTATGAATGACACCCACAGTCATTCTCTCGACTGACCTTATTTCACTTAACATGATTCTCTAGTTCTATCCACGTCATTGCAAAGGCAAGATTTCTTCTCTTTGATACCTGAGCACCATTCCCTCTCTATGACCATCATCATCTCCCATCCTCTTATTCATCATCTGCCGAGGGCACGAGGACTACCTCACACAAGTGTGGCTACTGTGGACCGGGTTGTGGCATGGGACATGAGGTGCCCCGAGTCTCACTGATATCTTCGGATGTCAGCTCAGGCCGCACCTGCTGGTCGCAGGGGCGGTATATTGTAAACTTCTGAGGAGGGCCTCCACACTGTTTCAGGGGGCTGGCACCAGCCCGCAGTCCGCCCACGTGGAAGGAGTGGTTGAGTGATTTTGCAGGATTGCTAAAGTCTGGTCCAATTTCATTTTGCAGTCTGTGGGCTCCAATTCTTGTCCTTAAGTATTTCTGGGGAAGCCGGGTGTGGGCTCCGTTTCAGTGAGACGTTTCCAATGCTAACAGGCCAAAGCTGGCGCCTGAAGGAGGCAGGGTGGCCCCATGCCCAGCGAATGCCCGTGCCTCCTGCACAGCCTCCTCAGCGCCTAGGCATCGTCAGGGGCGCCCGAGCCAGGCCCACACTCACAGGGTGCATGCAATGTGCAGTAGGCCCGTCTTCTGCCTTAATCAGGAGCCAAGCCTGTGCTGGGGATAGCTGAGAGGACGTGGGGATCAGCAGGGTCCACACTGATGAGCCACAGCACTTCAGGAGATTAGATGGGGTCTTTGCATCCACGGTGACAGGGGTCCATGGGCCACTCAGGACCCGCGGGGAGTTCAGGAAGATGATGGGCCCCATCCACGGACAAGAGCCCCTGGGCCACTCAGGAATAGCCTCAGGACTTATAACTAGGGAAGCATGGGGGCCACATTCGAGGTGACAGGGCCACGGCTCCTCAGTACCCTCAGTGACATGTTGGTAGTAACGTTGTGGCATGTCCACAAAAGGACGCTGACTTCCTAGGACCCCCGGTTAGTCTTTGGGAAATATGGGATAGCGTCCATGAGGACAGAAGACCCCAGCCTTTTCAGGGCTCGTGGTGAGGGTAAGAAAGATGTGGGTGCCGCATGCACACTGACAAACTCCAGCCTCCTCAGGACACACTGTGAAGTTTTGGGAAGATTTGGGCCACGTCATATGCTGACAGGAGCCCCCAGCCTCCTAGGTACTTATGGTGAGGCTGGAGGAAAATGTGGGGCCACGTCAATCTACAGACCGCCCTGGAATGGCTTCGGAAAATTGGGGCTGCGTCTATGCCGATAGGAGCCCACAGCTCATCAGGACCACAGTGAGTTTTTGGGGGATGTGGGGCCATGTCAGGTGACCAGGAGCTCCCGGCCTCCTGAGGACTTGCTGTGAGGCTTCAGAGATGTGAGGCATAGTCCAACAGTGACAGGAGACGCGGCGTCCTCTGGACCACTGACTATGACACAGGAACACGGGGGCCATCGTCCGCCATCACAGGAGCCCGGCTCCCTCAGGACCCCTGGAGGACTTGGAGGCTTGCCGTGGGGGCCAGTCATATCAGAAGGGATACTCCTGAACCACAGGGTAACGTGAAGGGTAGAATGAATGTAGGGTCAGGGAGGGGAGGCAGGTGGTGGTTGAGCCTTAGGTTCAGATTGTTAGGTGTGTGATTAAGCTTATGGTTACGGATTAGAGGTAGGGTGCGGAATAAGGGTAAGGTCAGTGGTAGGAGTTAGGATGGGTGTTAGGGTTAGGAACGGGTTAGGGTTCGGGGGGATAGGTTTAGAGTTGGGAGGGTTAGGGGCTTTAGGGAATAGGGCAGGAGGTTTGGTTAGGGTATGGTTGTGGGTTGGCTTAGGTTTATGTAGGGTTAGGGTGTAGTTAGGTTTGAGTTAGGGTGTAGGTAGGGTTAGGGGGTAGGGTCAAGGCTGTTTAGGGTAGGGAGTTAGGTTAGGATAGGGGTTGGCTAGGTTAGGGTTAGTGGATAGTTAGGGATAGGTCAGGTCAGGGTCAGGGTAGGTTTTGGAAAAAGGATAAGAAAGGTTAGAGTAGTGGTAGGAGTTGTTAGGGTACGGGTTAGGGTACAGTTTGGGGTATGTAGGATTGGATGGGTTAAGGTTACGGTAAGGTTAAGGTTAGGAATAGGATTGTATATTAAGTAGGGTTAGGGTTAGAGGTTAGGGTCAGATTTAAGTTAGGGGTCAGGGTGAAGGGTTATAATAGGTTTAGAGTTAGAGGTGAGGGTTGGCAGAAGGTTCAGTGAGTGTGTTTTTGGTCTTGGGGTTTGTGTTTTGGTTTTCGATAGTGATGGGTTTGTTAAGGGTTAGGTGTAACATAGATAAGTTAGGGTTAGGGTTAGTCTGTGTATGGTTAGAGTTTGGGTCTTGCATGTGCTCTCACGGGGACTCCTAGTATTGTGGCAGTTTGTTGATTATGCCTCATTAGGTTTTGTTTCAAAGATAGCAGACTCCACCAAGTCAGTGGCCTCACAGAGAATCAAAAATTTTTCTGTTGGGGTCAGAATAACATGGCAGGATTCTCCCAGCTGGCTAAGGAGGGGATTGTGGCTCATAAAGACCTTTATTTGGATTTCAGTTGCCTCTTCTGATTTTATCTCTAGTGCACACATTTTCATCAATACTACCAAATATTATTTTAAAGTTTTACTGAATTACCTGTTCGTAACACAGGTATGATATAGTTTCGGTTTACCACATTAGTGATTCAACCCATGGATAGCAACGCCTGGTATGGTCACAGGTGCCCTCCACTATCCCATCCCTGATTCCCATCCCCCCCATATACTCTGGTATTTATTGTTGTATTCTCTGGTGAAGAGTGTGTTTTTATGCTTCTCTCACCCCCTCTGCCCTTTGCCCAGTTTGTTTGGTTCTTAAAATTCACAATGTGAATGCAATTGTATGGTATTTGGTATCTGGCTTTCTCTGACATGAGTTCATTAGAATAAGTCCTTTCACCCTCCTCCACGTCATGTAAATGGCTTCATTTCACCCTTCTGGGATGAACGAGTGATGTCGAAGTGGGTTATATTTACAACACTTCTTGCCACATTCATAGCGATGGACATCTGGGCTGTATCCACAGTTTGGCTCTTGTTGATAATAGCTGCTACAAACACTGGGCTGCGGCCCTTTGACACTACTAAACGACTTTGTATCCTCGGGGTAAATACCTAGCTCTGCAATTTTGGAATCTAGGGGTTAGCTCTATTTTTAACATCTTTTTAAAAAAAATTTTTATGATGTCACAGAGAGAGAGGCAGAGACAAGGCAGAGGAGAGAAGTAGGCTCATGCACTGTGAGTCCCAATGGGATTCCATCCCAGGGCTCCCGGATCGCGACAGGGCAAAAGACAGTGCCAAAACCATGCACCACCCAGAGGATCCCCTTTTTTTAACTTCTCGAGGACCCTCCACAGTGTTTTCCACATGGCTACATTTTTTGCATGGCCCACCAGGAGTGTAAGCGTGCTACCTCTTATCCATAGCCTAACCAAACCTGTTGTTTACTTGTGTTGTTAATATTAGCCATCGGCCTGACGGTTGTCAGCGACATATAAGTGTGGCTTTGGTTTGCATTTTCCTGATGATGGGGTGACGCTATAGTGTTTCAACGTGTGTATGGTGGCCCATCTGGCTGTCTTGGCAGAGACAAGAGTCCATTCATTTTTCTGCCAATATCCAGTTGACATAATTGTTTAGGATCTTGAGATTTATATTTCCTTTATGTTTTTGCATAACTACTCTTCATTGGATGTGTGGTTACCAATTGCTCCTTTCATTTGTATGTTGCCTTTAGCTTTGTTTTTCCTTCACTTTGTGGAAGCTTTTCAATTGTGAATTTCCCAATAGATTTTGCTTGTTGTTGTCCTCACATCAGAGGAATCTAGAAAGAAGATCCAGGGATCTCGGGGGGCGCAGCGGTTTCGTGACTGCCTTTGGCCCAGGGCCGCCCTGAGGAGACCTGGGATAGAGCCCAGGAAGGGACGACATGCTGGAGCCTGAGTTCTGTCTCTGCAATGGTCTCTTTCGTGTGTGTGTGTGGCTATCATAAATAAATAAAAATTATCTTCTATAAGCTTTAGGCTTTTGTTTTCTATTCTTTTCCAGGTCCTTAAGGTGTAGGGTTAGGCTGTGTATTGGAGACTTCTTGTTTCTTGAGGTAGGCCTGTATTGATATGTACTTCCCTCTTAGGACTGCCTTTGCTGCATCCAAGAGGCTTGGAGAAACATATTTTCATTTTTGTTTGTTTTAAATTTCCTCTTTAATTTCCTGGTTGCTCCATTCTCTAGTAGGATGATCATAAACTCAACGTACTTTTTGGTCTGTCCAAATTTTTTCTTACTGTCGACTTCGAGTTCATAGTGTCGTGGTCCGACAATGTACATGGTGTGATATCAACCTTCTTGTCCTGTTGTACCTGTTTAGGGCTGATTTGTGGCCCTGATATGATCTGTTCTGAGAATGTCCCATGCGCACTTGAAAGGAATGTGTACTCTGCTTTAGGTTGAAATGTTCAGACTATATCTGTTGAGTCCCTGTGGTCCAGTGTGTCAAGGCTATTGTTCCCTTGTTGATTTTCTGTATAGATGATCGGTCCATTGCCATAAGTGGGTGTGAAAATCGCTGTCATTGTATTATTGTCAGTGAGTTCCTGTAAGTTTGTTGTTAATTGGTTTCTATATTTAGGTACCCCCATGTTGGCAGCATAAATATTAGTTGTTTCATCTTGATAGTCTTTTTAATTATGAAATAATGCCCTTTTCATCTCTTCTTACAGTATTTGTTCTTTCTTTTTTGAAATGTAAATATTTTATTATTTATTCATGAGAGACACAGAGAGCAGCAGAGGCAGAAACATAGGCAGAAGGAGAGGCAGGCTCCACACAGGGAGGCCGATGTGGGACTCGGTCCTGGGATCCCAGGATCACACCCTGCGCCGAAGGCATGCTCAACCACTGACCCACCAGGTGTCCCCCAGGGTTTGGTTTCAAATCTAGTTAGTCGATATAAGTATGGGTCCTCCAGCTTTCGTATGGTATCCATTGCCGTGATAGATGGTTTTCCATCCCCTGACTTTCAATCTCCCGGTGTCTATAGGTCTAACGTGAGCATCTTGTTGGCAGCATACAGATGGATCTTGTTTTTTTTTTTTTTTTTTATTTATATTTATGATAGAGAGAGAGAGAGAGGCAAGAGACATAGGCAGAGGGAGAAGCAGGCTCCATGCACGGGAGCCCACGTGGGATTCGATCCCGGTCTCTAGGATCGCGCCCTGGGCCAAAGGCAGGCGCAAACCTGCGCCACCCAGGGATCCCTTGGATCTTGTTTTTTTAATAACGATTTTATTTTGAGAGTGAGAGAGAGAGCAGAAAATTAGGCAGAGAGAAAAGCATGCTCCCCACCAGGAGCCCAATATGGGACTGGATCCCAGACTCCAGGATCACAGCCTGAGTCAAAGCAGAGGCTCAAACCCTGAGCCACCCAGGCATCCCGGATCCTGTTTTTTAAGCTACTCTGATACCCTATATCTTTTGATTGGAGCAATTTTCTATCAGCATTCAGAGTGATTATTGAAAATATGAACTTATTGCCTTTGTGTTACCGGTAGAGTTGGTGTTTGTCTGGTGACGTTCTCTGGTCCTTTCTAGTCTTTGTTGCTTTTGGTCTCTTTTTTTCCCCCACTAGAAGAATCCCTCTTAAAATTCCTTACTGGACTGGTTTAGTGGTCATGAACTCCTTTATACTTTGTCTGTCTGGGAAATCTTTATCTCTCCTTCTTCCTGAATGACACCCTTGCTGAAGAAAGAATTCATATGAATTGGACACCTGTAAAAAGAAATTTAAAAACATAAAATAAATTTTTGCTATTTTCATTGAGGAAAATGGCATTTAGGAGGAAAACCAGAAGCTGAAAGGGAGGAGGACAGATTTCACCCTCCGTAGCCTTCACAGGGACCTGGTGTCCTTTCCAAGGAGGGCCCCCCCTCCGTAGGATGCTTCCTTCCCTCTGCCTCTTGTTGGAACCCACAGGCACATCTCCGTACCTCTGACACCTCTGCAGTCGTGGTTTATACCATCTTCCTGTATCCTTTTGGGGACCACAGCATCGTGTATGGAATCATCCGGCTACTTTTTGACAACATTGGGGGGATTCTGACTTTTGTTGGTTTTGGGGTGTGTGTGTCTATCACATGCAGCTATCACGTGCAGCTATCGGATCCTCTGGCTGGGTCACCCAAATGCCGAAATGGTTGGCACAACATCATTTCTGGTGCTGGATCTGGGCAGCTAGCTGGGGTCTCCTGGCTGACCCTGTGCTCGCTGGTGCAATGACTTTCAGCTGGAGGGTCAGCTGAGCTGGAAATTCCGGCTCAACCACATTCTCATGACCTGCAGTGGGTCCCGCCAGGCGGGGTGCTTCTATTCTCCCATGCCTCGCCAGCAGGGAGCCAGACCTTCGGGCCGCTCTGGGGGAGCTCCTGAGGAGCCGGTTGCCCATGGCGGGAGCCCTGGGGCTGCCTGTGTGTGGGAGTCGGGGTGGGGATGGGGCTGGGGTTCTTCAGTCTGCTGTTGCCTGGCCTTCAGGCCGAGACCCATGCTCACCCAGCCCCTACTCACTAGGGTGAGGAGGATGCCCTCCATATGCTGGTGTGAGTTATCCAGCACCACAAGGTGTGCAGGCTGAGTCCACCTGGTGCGGGTGGCCCAGGTGCATGAGCTGCAAGTGTGGGACCCAGGAAATTTAACAAAAATCTCCTACCCCTGGGCACACAGAGCAGGACTGATTCCATTTTGTGCTACACCCGCCACTTCCCCTATGACCCTGACATGACCTGATTGTTGCTTAAGGCGCTGCCCCACCCTAGTCAGGCTGCTCAACACACCCTAATCAGAAATCAGCTCATAACAATGTAACCCCTTTGTGCCCGCCAAATCTGTGCGCCGATTCTGACCAAAGTAATAGGCCAGCTCAAGTGGATACTATAGGGGTAAAGTGTAATTCCAATGGCGCCACCTGCGTGGTGAACGGGACAGGACAGTGCAACTTTCGGCGTATCTCATGGGCCACTGGCCCATATAAAGCGCGACTACAGCCTTTAGTCTCGGGTCCAAGTCCCTGCTCTGCTGTGTCGGGTGCACCTGGACACAAGTTCCAGCTTGTAAAGAAATCCTTGGGAGTTTGCAATGGTGTTGGCTCCTCAGTGGTTTCTCAGATTCACAATGTTGGGCACAACACAAGGGCCTACTGTCCTGACATCCCTTCTGGGGCCATGCTGACCGCCCTGCAGGCCCTCTCTGCCCCAGGCACACAGTCAAGGGAATGCAGTGAGGGGAGGAAGAGTCCCACACCCAGCCAGCCACAGCCTCCTGGACAGAGGGAGCACAGACCTCCGGGTCGCTTTGCACAGACCCTGGTGACCTGAGGCTTCCTGGCTGTCACTCTGTCCCAGGCCCTCCTGGCCCGCGGGGCGCAGCCTGAGTCCCAATAAGTCTGTTGCATCTTGACCCCGGCATCTGGTCCAGTGGAAGGCACATTGGGATGTCAGCTGGGTGTTTGCTGGCGGCGCCCCTGCAGGGGCTGGTGGGACCTAGGTGGTACCCCGTCCCTCCTCTCTGGGGGTCTCTCCATGCCCCGTGAACAGTGTTCTGGGAGACACAGAAACGGCCTGGCTGTGCATTTTCACACCACAACACTTTATTGACTTTCTACAGCAAACGGGCTCAGAGCTGAGGGTGCACGCCTTCCCTGGGGAGGGAGACCTTTCTGTCCTTTAGGGGAGGGCAAGAATGACCTGGATTGGGGGGCGGGTGCTGGAGTCCCCCACCTGGGAGCATGTGTGGATCTGGGTGGGGCGTGTGTCCTGAGTTTCAGTCTGAGAGTTGGTTCTGAGGACAGCAGAATTAACATGGACCTGCAGCTCATGGGCTTCTGCGCTGGGTCCCAACAGGGCAGCTGGAACCCAGCCTTGGGCTCCCTGGCGCCCCAGTACCTGGAGGAGTCTGCCTCATGGTGTGGGTGTGGGTGGGGCCCACCATCCTACCCCCAGGGGCCAGGAGTCAACATTCAGCTGTGAGAGGGCTCGCTCAGCCCAGGGCCAGAATCCAGGGCTGGCCAGGGCCATGAGGGCTGGATCCCATTAGTCTTTGTGTTGGGCCTGTGGCGGAGGCTCAAATCACCCCATCCCTCACAGAGCCCAGGGCCAGGCCAGCCCAGATCCCCATGGGTTAGGGGCTGGTGTCCTGTGCAGGGTGTGTACGCTAAATGAGGGACAGTGGGCGGAGGCAGGGCACAGTGGGTCCTCTGCACCACTCACCTGTACTCACCCTGTTGGGGGTTCCCTGTCTTCCCTCCTCCCTGTAACCCCTGGGTATTCTATGGGACACCCAGGCTTCTGATGGGAGCAGGGTATCCAGAGAAACCCGGGGAGGCTGAGCATGTCCCACAGGGGGCACCTGCACCAGGTCCTTGCTGAGGGCCGATGGTGTGGTGGATGGTGTGGGGGCAAGCTTATGATGGTGGTGGAGTGTGGGGGATGGTGTAGGGGTGATGGTGTTGGGGTATAGTGTGAGTGGGGATTGTGTGGGGCTGTGTGGGTTTGAGGGGGATGGTGTAGGTGGGATACCAATGGGGATGATGATGTAGGAGGATGGTGTGGGAGTGGGGAATGAAGGGGATGTCGTGGGGGGCCTGCGGACACAGGGCATATCCTTCCTCTAAGATGCACAAGGTGACGTCTACAGTAAAAGGCGACTAGTCTGGGGTTTGCAGTGACACCTGCCCCTGCCCTGGCTGGACCAGCAGCATTATCTGGGGATCATTATACTATGTATGTTTTCAAATTGCAAATTGTCTCAAATTAAATGCATAGAATTTAGAATAATATAAAGCATCGAGAGTGGGTGTCACTCTGACCCGTCTGACCCTCATGGGATCGATGTTTGTCCTGCTCCAGCAGCGGCCAGACAGCCTGGCCACCAGGTCCTGTTCCTCCCCCCACGTCCCCCACCCCATCCCCTGCTTCTCAGGGGGCCGTCCCTCTCCCCTTTGGTGTTCAGCTCCCATGGCAACACCTGAAGGTCCCATCCTTCTGGCCTCCTCATCCCCGAGGCATCGGGAGTGTGGGCACGGGAGTCAACCCCAGCATCCTACCATGGAGCAGTGTGTTTTTGGCTTCTATTGCTCCCCGGGCCTCAGAAGCCCCATTTTCCCTACCCAGAAGGACCCGGGACACCCTCAGGGCCCCGAATCCCCCTGGCCCAGCAGCCTCACCCGACCCCCTAGCCATCCCAAAATATGGTGTGGCTGCCGAAGGTCCTGTTGAGGTCCAAGTCTACCTGCGTGATGTCCCTGGAAGAGACCAGGGCCTCCTCCTTCATTTCCTGTGGGAAAACCGGGGAGGAGGAGCAGGCGTCAGGGAAACAGACCCAGACTTCTCACGAGCTGCCGTGCTGGGCAGGGAGCCCTGGGGCTACCATGGGAGTGTGTACTGCCGAAACCTCCTTCCTTCCTCTGGGAGGCCGGGCATGGCGGGAGTGCCCACCGTGCCTGTGACACCTGTGTGAGGGCCTGTGCCCAGCTGTTGTGGGCGGGGAGGTGACTGAGTGTCAGCCTGGGTGGGAGGGGATAGGGGTTCAGCCCAGGTCGGAGTGGACATGGGGGTGTTGTGCCCAAGGTTGTGAATCTGAGAAACCACTATGGAGCTGACACTGATGCAAACCCACAAGGGTTGATTTCCAAACTCGAGTTTGCGTCCAAGTTCACCCGACACAGAGGAGCAGGGACTTGGACCTCGTGGTGGGTTTTTGCTTAGTTTTTAGGACTTGTCTCAGGGACCTCCAGGAAGGCTGGAGTAATTCCTCAAGTTCTGTTTACATTTTGATATGGGGCCTTCAAGGACATTGACCTCTGTTCTCATTCTAAGAGGCGCTTCCAGCCCTTGGGGTGGGCTCAGTTCTTATTCTATTGTGGGGCTTTCTAGGACTTAAGCTGCAAACTTTTGTTTTTTTCCTGTAACTGAAGTAATGTAAATTTTACCTCTTCTTCACAGGGGCCTGGGATGGATGGACCTGTTCGAACTCTGAACCTAAAGAGGAAAGACCTTCATTTTCTTGGCCTCCTTGCGTCCCCTCCCATCCTATCTAGCTCTTTCCACCCTCCCCGGAGCTCCTGAGAGAGCAATTGCAAATGACCTCAGCTTGGCAGGGTCTGTTGGGGGACAGGCCCAGGGATTTGGGATCAGGAAGACCTGGGGTGCAGGCATACCGGCTGTGCATCGGGATTTGATGCTGCAGACTCATTCCCTAAGGCTATCTTGACAACTGACTTTATACATAGAAAAGCTCTCCTTTATCTTTAAAAGATGAAGAGCCAGTCAAACCCTTTTTCTCTGCTCATCTGATTGCTCAGATTCCAATGTGAGACGTATTTCCTGTTAATAAGGATAATTTACTATCCGTAGTACTATGGTTAAAATATTCTGACACAAGTAATTCAGAGGGATGAGGGTTTCTCATCTCTTTCTTCACAGCTCAGTCACTCCTCAGGAAATGCATCTGTATGGATTTGGAAATAATTGAGAGACATTATTACCAATGGTCCTATTATTATGTGAAGGATTCTTCCCTTAGATTCTTCCCCTGTTTCAACTGACACTGAAACACTGTGAACTCTTTTGAAAACAAATGTCAAGGAAATAAATGTTATGCATTGCTAATTTTAAATGCACTTACAATATGGTGTCTATTATAATAGAAGTATTTTTATCTGATTTTTGCTATTTATTAATCGTTCCTGCTTTTCAGGTTGAGGAGGCATTATACGTCTTCATAAGTGTTTTTCTTTCCTTCTGATCTAAAATTCTTACTTTGTTTCCATCAAAGGAACTCTTTAAGAATAAGGCAAAAGTTAATTCAACTATTCTTAAAAAGTCTTCACACTTGGAGTCTGATTCATTTAAGTCCATTTTCAAAATAAATCTTATTTATTAGGAAAAAAACAAAGATTTATAGGGAAATTGAGAAGATAGTACAGAGCATTTGCATGCACTTGCACTCAGTTTCTCCAATGATTGACATCTTATATCAGTACGGTACAAATATGAGCTAATGAATCAATATTAAAATAGTTGCATTAACCAAAGACGATACTTTATTCAGATTTCCTTAGTTTTTGCTAAGTTACCACCCGTCATATCATGTTCCATTTGTCCTCCTGTTTTCTTAGGCTCCTCTGGATTGTGACAGTCTTTCAGCTTTTCCTTGTTGTTGTTGCCCTGGAACACTTTGAGAAGTAGAGTATTTTGTAAAATTTCCCTCAGTTGAGACATGTCTGTTGTTTATCTCATGATTGAACTGTTTTTGTGGATTATATACAGAGATATACTGCCATTTTTATTATATCATATAAAGGATAGATACTATCAGCATGATTTATCAGTCTTGGTATCGATCTGATCATCTTGCTGAGGTAGTGTTTGTCATCTTTCTCCGTAGTTAAGTGATTCTTCTTCTTCTTCTTCTTCTTCTTCTTCTTCTTCTTCTCCCTCTTCTTCTTCCTATTATTATTATTATTATTATTATCATTATATTATCATTATTATTTTAAGTTTTCCATAATATATTTTGTTTTTTTCATAATATATTTTGTAGAGGGAAGTTACTATGTGTATTCCACACGTAAGAGTGGGAAGCTATGCTCACCAACTTGAGGGTGGAAAGTCTGCACAAATTGTTAGAAATTCTTCTACGTGGGAGATTTCTCTTCCTTGTGTGTTTGTTTTTTTTTTCTTTTTCAAAGATGTTATTTATTTATTTGAGAGAGAGAGGAGAGAAAAACCATGAGTGAAGGGGCAGATGGACAGGGAGAAGCAGGTTCCCTGCTGAACAGGGAGCCTACATTGGGATCTAGATCATGATCTGACTTAAGGCAGAAGCTTAACTGACTGAGCCATCCAGGTGCCCCTATTTCTTTCTTTCTTTCTTTCTTTCTTTCTTTCTTTCTTTCTTTCTTTCTTTCTTTCTTTCTTTCTTTCTTCTTTCTTTCTTTCTTTCTCTCTTTCTTTCTTTCAATAATAAATTTACTTTTTATTGGTGTTCAATTTGCCAACATACAGAATAACACTCAGTGCTCATCCCGTCAAGTGCCCCCCTCAGTGCCCGTCACATTCACACCCACCCCTGCCCTCCTCCCCTTCCATCACCCCTAGTTCGTTTCTCAGAGTTAGGAGTCTTTATGTTCTGTCTCCCTTTCTGATATTTCCCACACATTTCTTCTGCCTTCCCCTATATTCCCTTTCACTATTATTTATATTCCCCAAGTGAATGAGAACATACAATGTTTGTCCTTCTCCAATTGACTTACTTCACTCAGCATAATACCTCCCAGTTACATCCACGTTGAAGTAAATGGTGGGTATTTGTCATTTCTAATGGATGAGCAAGGCCCACCTTTTCTCTCCCTTCATCTTCTGAGTCTCCTATGACATGAATGTTATTGTTTTAATAAGTGGCTGAGTTCCCTAAATCTGTCTCTGTGGTCCATAACTTTCGTTGTTTTTAAGGCTTCCACTTGGGACTGCATCTCAGTTATAGCATTTTTATCATTGGCCTGACTAAATTTTAGTTCTTTTATTTCTACAGTAAGGGATGCTCTAGTTTTCTTTTGTGCTCTTTTTCTAGCCCAGATGTTATCTTTATAATCATTGTTTTAAACTGTAGTTAGACATCATATATTTGTATTGATGGACTTCCTGGCTGTGAGTACTACCTCATGTTATTTTATGGAGTTGAATTTCTACATCTCATTATTTTTGCAGAAAAGAAAGAAGGAAGAAAAAGAAAAACCAAGAAAAACAATAACAACTTCCCTCCCCCCACCCAAAAAAAAAAACACCAGATTATTTTGGCCTCCTTGTTAAAAGATTCTAAATCCCAAAATAACAAACACAATTAGAGTACCATGAGTGTAAAAATAAGAAATATATATGGTACGTACATAAAAATTAAAATAAGGCAATTAATAAAATAGAATCAAAGAAAATAAATGAAAATAAAGCACAAATTAAAAAGGAAGCTAGACCCTACTTTCCAGGCAGTGCTGAATCTCTACAGCCTCTGTGGTCCGACAACTTGTTGGCAGTGAGTGGTCTGTGCGGTGTCTGGGGATGGCCCATGGTGCTGATTGTCAGGTGCACATCTGCCTAGGTGATGCACCTGCAGGGTCAGGGGCCAGGTGGGTTTCAGTGACTCTTGCCTCCAGCGGGTGGCACTGTGTTGCTCCCTGTGACTCAGCACTGTTTGGCATGATGCTGGTGGGGATGCTGGGTCTTCTGGGTCTGGGCTGATCATCCCACCCCCAGTCTGCAGGCCCTCCACAGAAGAGCCCCCAAGCTCATTTCTCAGAATCCTGCTTTCACTCTGCCTACGTCTGAGCTGCTTTTCATTTTGTTTTTTTTATCTCACACTGTTGTGCCCAAGATTGCGAATCCGAGAAACCACTAAGAAGCCCACACCGAAGCAAACACACAATGGTTTATTTATAAGCTCGAGCTGGTGTCCGAGTATACCCGACACAGCGGAGCAGGTACTTGGACTCCGAGGTGGGTTTTAGCTTAGTTTTACGGCTTGTCTCAGGGACCTCCAGAAGGGCTAGAGGAATTCCTCGAGTTCTGTTTACATTTTGATATGTGGCCTTCAAGGGCATTGAGCTCTGTTCTCATTCTAATAGGGGCTTCCTGCCCTTGGCCTGGGCTCAGTTTTGATTCTATTGTGGAGCTTTCTAGGACATTAAGCTGTAACAGCAAAGATTCCACACCTGGAAGGGGTATGTCACACTGTTGCTATATGCTGAAAATGCGGTACTGGAAAAAGGAAACCCGGGAGCCTCCACCAAAACGTGTTAGAACTAAGGAGTGAGTTCAGTAAAGTCACGGACACAAACTGACCCTACAGAGCAGAGTAGCCTTGCTGTGTCCCGACAATGAGCACTCAGGGAGGAACGGAAGGACGTGAAGGCCTTCTCAGGAGCATCAAGGAGAATAAATAATGAGACTGAACCAAAGGAGCACAAGACTTGTGCACTGAGCCATACCAGGCTCTGGGAGGCCGTCCTGGGCTCGTGGGGTGGGAGCCTCATCTTGTGAAAATGTCTGCAGTTCCTGTAGGCACCCTCAGTTTCAATGTCATTCCTATCAAAATCATGGTGGCAGGTCTTAGAAATAGGAAAAAAAATCCATAACATCCATCCACCCCCACAAATGACCCGGGACAGCAAATCAGTATTGGAGAAGCAGGACAGAACAGGATGCAGCACTTTCCGATTTCAAATGATGTCACAGAGACACAGGATAAAGCAGTGTGGTTTTCGGGCCCCCACCTGGCTCCGTTGGTTAAGCATCCAACTCCTGACCACACCTCCTGTCCCAATATTAGGGGTGGTGAGTTCTAGCCCTGGGCTGGGCCATGGACGAGGCATGGAGCCTATGTAGGCAATCCAGTCCCACGGCGGGTGGTCCCAGTATAAGCTGAATGAGCAAAACAGAGAGTCCAGAAGGAAATGTGCTTTGATACAACTGATTTTTAACTTAATTTAATTTAAACCCAATTAATTAACGGACAGTGTATTATACTTTCAGAGGAAGAATTCAGGGATTCACCAGTTGGAGATAACAGCAGTGCTCATGACATCACATGCCCTCCTTCATGCCGGTCTCCTGTTAACCCAACCCCTCGCCTCCAACGACCCTCAGTTTGTTTCCTATCATTAAGAGTCTGTATTTCCTGCAACTGTTTTCATCTTGTTTTTCCTTCCCTTCACAGTTGTTATATGCTTTGCTTCTTTAATCCCACCTATGAGTGACACCACACGGTCATTCTCTTTCCTGACTGACTTATTTCACTTAACATGATCCCTCTAGTTCTATCCACGTCATTGCAAATGGCAAGATTTCTTTCTCTTTGATAGATGAATACCATTCCTCTCTCTATGACCATCATTTATCTCCCATCCTTTTTATCCATCATCTGCCCGAGGGCACCGAGTCTCCTCCCACAGTGTGGCTACAGTTGACCCGGATACTGTGAACATCAGGACATGCAGGTGTCCCGATTCTCACTGCATCTGTATCTTCGGAGTGAGCTCAGGCCTTTCACCTGCTGGTCGCAGGGCGGCTCTATTTGTAACTTCCTGAGGAGCCTCCAAACTGTTTCCAGGGTGGCTGCACCAGCCCGCAGTCCCGCCCACAGTGGAAGAGGGTTGAGTGAGTTTTGTGTGATGTGGTAAAAGCCTGGTCCACATTTCATTTCGCGTCCTGTGGGCTCCAATTCCTTGTCCTTTAGTATTTCTGGGGAAGCCGGGTGTTGGGCTCCGTTTCAGTGAGACGTTTCCGAAGCTAACAGGCCACAGCTGGAGCCTGAAAGGAGGCAGGTGCTGTCCCTGAAGCGCCCGCTGCCTCCTGCACAGCCTCCTACAGCGCCTGAGCGTCCCGCAGGGGGCGCCCGAGCCCAGGCCCCACCCAGGGGGCATGAATGGGCAGTAGGCCTAATCTGCCTGCAATAACAGGAGCAAGCCTGTGCTGGGGTAGGCCTGAGGAGGACGTGGGGAAGCGTCCACGCTTATGAGCCACAGCTTCAGGAAATTGTGGGCTTGCATCCAGGCTGAAAGGAACCCCTGGGCCACTCAGGACCAACGGGGAGTCTTCAGGAAGATATGGGCCCACATCCACGCTGACAAGAGCCCCTGGGCCACCTCAGGACATAAGTTGAGGCTTCTGGAAGTTGGGGTCCGCATTCACGGTGACAGGAGCCCCGGTCTCCTCAGAACCCTAAGTGATGTTCGGGAGGACGTTGGGTGACATCTACACAACAGGATGCTGACTTCTTTAGGACCCCCGGTGTTGACTTGGGGAAATATGGGATACGTCCATGCGGACAGAAGACCCCAGCCTTGTCAGGGCCTGTGGTGAGGCCTCAGAAAAATGTGGGTGGCCAATCCACACTGACAGGAGTCTCCAGCCTCCTCAGGACCCACTGTGAAGTTTTTGGAAGATTTGGGGCTACATCTATGCTGACAGGAGCCCCCAGCCTCCTCAGGTCTTATGGTGAGGCTGAGGAAAATGTGGGGCCACGTCAATCCTGACAGGACCTGGACTTTGGCTTCTGGAAATATGGGGCTGCGTCTATGCTGACAGGAGCCCACAGCCTCCTCAGGATGCGCCCTGAGTTTTCTGGGGGATGTGGGGCCATGTCCAGGCTGACAGGAGCCCCCGGCCACCTGAGGACCTGCTTGAGGCTTCCAGAGGATGTGAGGCATAGTCCACAGTGACAGGAGACCCAGCATCCTCAGGACCCACTGACTATGACTCAGGAACACGTGGGGCCACGTCCGCACTCACAGGAGCCCTGCTTCCTCAGGACCCCCTGGAGGACTCTGGAGGCTCTGTTGGGGGCCACGTGCACATCAGAAGGGACTACTCAGAACCACAGGGTAAGTGAATGGGTAGAATGAATGGTAAGGTCAGGGGAGGGGAGGCAGTTGGTGGTTAGGCTTAGGTTAGATGTTAGGTGTTTGTGATTAAGCTTATGGTTACGGATTAAGGTTAGGGTGAGGGATAAGGGTAAGGGTCAGTAGTTAGGAGTTAGGATGGGGGTTAGGGATTAGGGAACGGGGTTAGGGTTAACGATAGGATTTAGAGTTAGGGTTAGGGTTTAGGCTTTAGGGATTAGGGCAGGAGGTTTGGAGGTGGGGTTAGGGTTATGGTTACAGTTAGGGTTGGGCTTAGGTTTGCATTAGGGTTAGGGGTTAGGGTGTGAGTTAGGGTTAGGGGTAAGGGTTAGGGGTTAGGGTAAAAGGCTATGTTTAGTGTTAGGGCGAGGGTTAGGTTTAGGATAGGGGTTAGTGCTAGGTTTAGGGATAGTGTTTAGTTAGGGATTAGGGTCAGGTCAGGGTCAGGGTATGGTTTTGGAAAAGGGAAGAGATAGGTTTAGGGTGTAGTTTAGGAGTTAGTTTTAGGGTACAGGTTAGAGTACAGTTTGGGGTATGTGATAGGATTGGTATTGGGTTAAGTTTAGGGTACAGGTTAAGGTTAGGAATATGATTTGAGTATATTAAGTTAAGGTTAGGGTTAGATTTAATGTAGGGGTCAGGCTTAAGGGTTTAGAATAGGTTTAGGATTTAGGGTGAGGGTTGGCAGAAAGTTTCAGTAATTGTGTTTTGGTCTTGGGTTTTGTGTTTGGTTTTCGATTAGTGATGGGTTTTGTTTAAGGGTTATGTTAATATTAGGATTAAGTATAGGGTTAGGGTTATGTCTGTGTATGGTTAGAGTTTGGGTCTTGGCATGTGCCTGCACTCGGACTCCTAGTATTGGGCAGTTTAGTTTTATGCACTCTAGGTTTTGGGTTCAAAGATAGCATGACTCCACCAAGTCAGTGGCCTCCCCGGAGAATCAAAATCCAGGGTTCTGCTTGGGTCAGAATAGACGTGGCAGGCTTCTCCCGAGCTGAGCTAAGGAGGGGATTTGTGGGTCTAAAGACTCTTTATTTGGATTTTCAGTTGTCTTTCTGATATTATCTCTACTGCGCCCATGTTTCATCAATACTACCAATTATTATTTTAAAGTTTTACATGAATTCCTGTTTGTAAACACAGTATGATATAGCTTCCGGTTTACCACATAATGATTCAACCCTTGGATACAACGCCTGGTACTAGTCACAGGTGCCCTCCACTGTCCCTATCCCCTGATTCCCCATCCCCCCTTCTTCTGGTATTTATGAGTTTGTTCTCTGTGACTAAGAGTGTGTCTCTTGGTTTGCTTCTCTCATCCCCCCTGAGCCCCTTTGGCAGTTTGTTTGGTTTCTTAAAATCCACATGTGAATGCAATTGTATGGTATTTGGTATCTGTCTTTCTCTGACTGAGTTCATTTAGCATAAATCCTTTCCACTCCTTCCACGTCATTGTAAATGGCTTCATTTCATCCCTTCTGATGACCGAGTGATGTGGCAGTGTGTATATTTACCACATCTTTTTGCCCATTCATCTGCCGATGGACATCTGGGCTGTATCCACAGTTTGGCTGTTGTTGATTACGCTGCTACAAACACTGTGCTGCGTGTTTAGAATCTACTAAAGTACTTTTGTATCCACGGGGTAAATACCTAGCTCTGCAAATTTAGAATCGTAGGGTAACTCTATTTTTAACTTCTTTTTAAAAAAAATTTTTTATGATAGTCACAAAGAGAGAGGCAGAGACACAGGCAGAGGGAGAAGCAGGTTCCATGCACTGGGAGCCCGAAGTGGGATTCCATCTCGGGTCTCCAGGATCACGCCCAGGGCCAAAGACAGGCACCAAACCACTGCACCACCCAGGGATCCCCTTTTTTTAACTTCTCGAGGACCATCCACACTGTTATCCACAGTGGCTACATCTTTTTGCATGCCCACCAGGAGTGTAAGGGTGCTACCCCTTCTCCATAGCCTCACCAACACCTGTTGTTTCTTGTGTTGTTAATATTAGCCATTATGACGGTTGTCAGGTGACATATAATTGTGGCTTTGGTTTGCATTTCCCTGATGATGGGTGACGCTTAGTGTCTTTCCGTGTGTCTGGTGGCCATCTGGCTGTCTTGTCAGAGACAAAGTCCATTCATTTTTCTGCCCATCTCCTGTTGCATAATTTGTTTTTAGGATCTTGAGATTTATATTTCCTTTATGTGTTTTGCATACTAACTCTTCACTGGATGTGTTGTTTACCAATTACTCCTTTCATTTTGTATGTTGCCTTTTAGCTTTGGTTGTTTCCTTCACTTTGCGGAAGCTTTTCAATTTGATGAATTCCCAATAGTATTTTTGCTTTTGTTTCCTCACCTCAGAGGCATATCTAGAAAGAAGATCCAGGGATCTCTGGGTGGCGCAGCGGTTTAGCGCCTGCCTTTGGCCCAGGGCCCGATCCTGGAGACCTGGGATGGAGTCCCACGTCAGGCTCCCTGCATGGAGCCTGCTTCTGTCTCTGCCTATGTCTCTTTCTCTCTCTCTGTGTGTGTGACTATCATAAATAAATAAAAATTAAAAAAAACAAAATTATATATATATATAAAAGAAGATCCAATGGCCAATGTCAAAGACGTTGCTGCCTATCTTTTCTACTTTGTATGGTTTCAAGTCTCACATTTAGGTCTTTCACCCATTTTGAATTTATTTTTTATATATATGGTGTAAGAAAGTGGTCCAGTTTCATTCTTCTGCATTTGGCTGCCTGGTTTTCCCAATACCATTTGTCCTTTTCCTGGGGTCAGGGTTAGGGTTTGTTGAAGAGACTGTCTTTGTGCTTTGGATATTCCGTCCTGCCTTGTTGTCGATTAATGGATCATAGAGTTACAGGTTTCTATCTTGTTTCGGATTTCCATTCTGTTCTATTGATCTAAGCATCTCCTGTTGGGAGATCCTTGATTACTGATTCAATTTCTTTGCTGGTTATCTGTCTGTTCAAGTTTCTTATTTCTTCCTTTTTCATTTTTGCTATGTTATATATTTCCAAGAATTGATCTATTACTTCCAGGTTCTAGGTTGCTGGCATATAATTTTTCATAATGTTCTCTTATAATCGTTTGTATTTCTCTAGTGTTGGTTGTAATATCTCTCTTCTCATTTGAGATTTTATTTGGGTCCTTTCATCTTTTTATCTTTTTTCTTTTTTAAGGATTTATTTATGGATTCATGAGAGACACAGAGAGGCAGAGGTATAGACACAGGAAAATTGAGGCTCCATGCGGGGAGCCTGATGTGGGACTTGATTCCCCCAAGACCCCTGGATGATGACCTGAGCCAAAGCAGATGCTCAACCACTGAGGCACCCAGGTGCCTTGCTGATTCAAATCCTTTGCTAGTTATGGGTCTGTTCACATTTTTTATTTCTTCCTATTTCAGTTTTGCTCATTTGCACATTTCTAGGCATTTGTCCATTTCCTCCAGGTCTCCCAGTATGTTAGCGTATAATCTTTCATAGTATTCCCTTATAATTGTCTTATTTTTCTGGTGTTGATTTGATCTCTCTTCTCTCATTTGTGATTTTATTTATTTAGGTCTTTTCTCTTTTCTCGTTGATAAGGCTGGCTAAGGCTTGATCCATTTTCTTAATTATTTTGAAGAGCCATCTCTTTGTTTCGTTATTCCATTCTACTGCTTTGTTGTTTCTGTATGTTTATTTGTGCTCTCATCTTTATTTTCCCCCTCTTCTATAGGCTTTAGGCTTTGTTTACTAATCATTTTCCAGCTTCTTAAGGTGTAGGGTTAGGCTGTGTATTGGAGACTTCTTGTTTCTTGAGGTAGGCCTGTATTGCTATGTACTTCCCTCGTACGACTGCCTTTGCCACATTCCAGAGGTTTGGAGAAACATGTTTTCATTTTCATTTGTTTTAAATTTCCTCTTTAATTTCCTGGTTGCTCCATTCATTCTCTAGTAGGATGTTCATAATCTCCACGTATTTTTGGTCTGTCCAAATTTTTTCTTACTTTGACTTCGAGTTTCATAGCGTCGTGGTCCGAAAGTGTACAGGGTGTGATATCAGCATTCTTGTACCTGTTGTACCTGTTGAGGGCTGATTTGTGGGCCATGATATGACCTGTTCTGGAGAATGTCCCATATGCAATTGAAAGGAATGTGTATTCTGCTTTAGGAAGAAATGTTCAGAGTATATCTGTTGAGTCCCTGTGGTCCAGTGTGTCAAGGCTATTTTTCCCTTGTTGATTTTCTGTATAGACGATCGGTCCATTGCCATAAGTGGGTGTTAAAATCCGCTGTCATTGTATTATTATCAGTGAGTTCTTGTACATTTGTTGTTAATTGATTTCTATATTTAGGTACTGCCATTTTGGCAGCATAAATATATAGTTGTTTGATCTTGATAGAGAGTCCTTTTAATTATGAAATAATGCCCTTCTTCATCGCTTGTTACAGTATTTGTTCTTTCTTTTTTGAAATGTAAATATTTTATTTAGTTATTCATGAGAGACACAGAGAGCAGCAGAGGCAGAAACATAGGCAGAAGGAGAGGCAGGCTCCCCAAAGGGAGGCCGATGTGGGACTCGGTCCTGGGATCCCCAGGCATACAGGCACGGGGATGATGGGGGGAGGAGGGGCCCCGGAACATGGCCTGCCCCGGCCCCCTTGACAGAGGGAGCACAGACATCTGGGTGGCTTTGCACAGAAACTGGTGACCTGAGGCTTCATTGCTGTCACTCTGTCCCAGACCCTCCTGGCCCACGGGGCACAGCCTGAGTCCCTGTAAAGTCTGTCAGGTCTTGAACCTGGCATCCGGCCGCCCCTGGAAGTCACATGGGGAGGTCAGCTGGGTGTGGATGGTGGCGCCCCTGCAGGGGCTGGTGGGGCCTGGGTGGTGCTCCCTCCTCCTCCCTGGGGGTCTCTCCAAGCCCCGTGCAGTGTTCTGGGAGACACAGAAAAGGGCTGGCTGTGCATTTTCGCACCACAACACTTTATTGATTTTCTACAGCAAATGGCCTCAGAGCCGAGGGTGCACGCCTTCCCCTAGGACGGAGAGCTTTCTGTCCTTTAGAGGAGGGCAAGAATGACACGGGTTGGGGGGCGGGTGCTGGAGTCCCCCACCTGGGAGCATGTGTGGAATCTGGGTGGGGGCGTGTGTCCTGAGGTTTCAGCCTGAGAGACGGTTCTGAGGAGAGCAGAGCTGACCTGGACCTGCAGCTCATGGGCTCCTGTGCTGGGTCCCCGCAGGGCAGCTGGACCCCGGCCTCGGGCTCCCAGGTACCCCAGCACCTGGAGCAGCCTGCCTCCTGGTGTGAGTATGGGTGGGGCCCACCCGCCTACCCCTGCTCTCCCCACACTGGGGTGTCCCAGGATCCAAAGGGCGCCCTAGGTCAGCGACCTGGATCGGTGGGGTACGCCCAGGGCCCAAGAGGCCACATCCAGCTGTGAGACGGCTTGCTCAGCCCGGGTCCAGAATCCAGGGCTGGCCAGGGCCATGAGGGGCTGGATCCCATTAGTCTTTATGTTAGGCCTGGGGGGACTCAAATCAACTCAGCCCCCACAGAGCCCGGGGCCAGGTCAGCACAGGTTCCTATGGGTTAGGAGCTGGTGTCCTGTGCAGGGTGTGCCGCCCTCCAGGAGGGAGAGTGGGCGGAGGCAGGACACGGTGGATCCTCTGCACCACTCACCTGCACCCACCCTGTCAGGGGCTCCCTGTCTTTCCAGCTCCCTGCAACCCCTGGGTACTCTATGGGACACCTGGACTTCTGATGGGATCAGGGTATACAGAGAAACTCGGGGAGGCTGAGCATGTCCCACAGGGGGCATCTGCACCAGGTCGTTGCTAGGGATAAATGGTGTGGGGGTGGATCCTGTGGGAGCAGGGGTATGATTGTGGTGGGGTGTGGGGGATGGTGTAGGGGGGATGGTGTTGGGGTATAGTGTGGGTGGGGATTGTGTGGGGCTGTGTGGGTGTGAGGGGGATCATTTAGGTGGGATGCCTTTGGGGATGATTATGTAGGGGGATGGAGTGGGAGTGGGGAATGAGGGGGATGTCGTGGGGGGCCTGCGCACACAGGGTATCTCCTTCCCCTAAGATGCACAAGGAGACATCTACAGTTAAAGGCGACCGCAATCTTGGGTTTGTTGTGACACCTGTCCCTGGGGCGCAGTGTGGTCAGTGCAGGGCCGTGGCTGGACCGGGGGCATTATCTGGGGGTCATCATAATATGCATGCTTTCAAATTGCAAGTTGTCTCAAATTAAATGCATAGAATTTAGAAATATATAAAGCACCGAGAGTGGGTGTCACTCTGACCAGTCCAACCCTCATGTGATCGATGTGTATCCTGCTCCAGCCGCGGCCATGCCACCTGGCCCCCAATTCTGGTTCCTGCCCCCCACATCCCCCACCCCATCCCCAGCTTCTCATGGGGCCGTCCCTCTACCCTTTGGTGTTCAGCTCCCATGGCAACCCCTGGAGGCCCCATCCTATTGGCCTCCTCATCCCTGAGGCCCAGAGGGGTGGGCACGGTTGTCCCCCAATCACCCTACCATGGAGTGGTGTGTTATTGGCAGCTGTTGCTCCCCCTGGTGTCAGAGGCCCCGTTTTCCCTACACAGAAGCCCCCGGGGCCCCAAAGCCCCCTGGCCCAGCAGCCTCACCCGAACCCTAGCAGTCCTAATATATGATGTGGCTGCCATACATCCTGTTGACGTCCAGGTCTACCTGCGTGATGTCCCTGGAGGAGACCAGGGCCTCCTCTTTCATTTCCTGTGGGAAAACCGGGGAGGAGGAGCAGGCGTCAGGGACAGACCCCGACCTGTCACGAGCTGCCGTGCTGGGCAGGGAGCCCTGTGGTCACCATGGGAGTGTGTCCTGCCAAAACCTCCTTCCTTCCTCTGGGATGCCAGGGATGGGGGGAGTCCCCACCGTGCCCGTGAGACCTTTGTGAGGGCCTGTGCCCAGCTGTTGTGGGCGGGGAGGTGACGGAGTGTCAGCCTGGTTGGGAGGCAATAGGGGTTCAGCCAAGGTGGGAGGGGACATGGGGGTATTGTGCCCAAGATTGCGTATCCGAGAAACCACTAAGGAGCTGACACCGATGCAAACACACAAGGGTTGAATTCCAAACTCGAGTTTGCGTCCCAGTACACCCAACACAGCAAAGCAGGGACTAGGACCCGGAGTTGGGTTTTAGCTTAGTTTTAAGGGCTGGTCTCAGGGACCTCCAGAAGGGCTGGAGCAATTCCTCAAATTCTGTTTACATTTTGATATGGGGCCTTCAAGGGCATTGAGCTCTGCTCTCATTCTAATAGGGGCTTCCTGCCCTTGGTCTGGGCTCTGTTTTGATTCTATTGTGGGGCTTTCTAGGACATTAAGCTGTAAACTTTTGTTTTTTTCCTGTAACTGAAGTAATGTAAATTTCATCTCTTCTTCACAGGGGCCTGGGATGGCTGGGCGTGTGCGAATGCTGAATTTAAATTGGAATGGCCTTAATTTTCCCGGTCTCCATGTGTCCTGTCCCATCCTATCTGGTTCCTTCCCCCTTCCCAAGAGCTCCTAAGAGAGCAATTGCAAATGACCTCAGCGTGGCATCCTGTGTTGGGGGGACAGGCCCAGTGATTGTGATGAGGAAGACCTGGTGTGTGGGTGTCCCAGCTGTGCAGCAGGATTCGATGCTGCTGACTCTTATTCCCTAAGGCTATCTTGACAACTGACTTCGTACATAGAAAAACTCTCCTTTGTCTTTAAAAAGCAGGTTAAAGTTTTTTTTCTCTGCCCATCTGATTGCTCAGATTCCAATGTGAGACGTATTTCCTGTTAATAAGGATAATTTACTATCCGTGGTACTATGGTGAAAATATTCTGACACAAGTAGTTCAGAGGGATGAGGGTTTCTCATCTCTTTCTTCACAGTTCAGTCACTCATTAGAAAATGCATCTTTATGGATTTGGAAAGTACTGAGAGACATTATTACCAATGGTCCTATTATTATGTGAAGGATTCTTCCCTGAGATTCTTCCCCTGTTTCAACTGACACTGAAACACTGAACTCTTTTGAAGACAAATGTCAAGGAAATAAATGTTATGCATTGCTAATTTTATTTTATTTTATTTTTTTAATTTTTATTTATTTATGATAGTCACACAGAGAGAAAGAGAGAGAGGCAGAGACACAGGCAGAGGGAGAAGCAGGCTCCACGCACCAGGAGCCCGATGTGGGATTCGATCCCGGGTCTCCAGGATCACGCCCTGGGCCAAAGGCAGGCGCCAAACCGCTGCGCCACCCAGGGATCCCGCATTGCTAATTTTAAATGCACTTGCAATATGGTGCCTATTGTACTAGAAGTATTTTTATCTGACTTTTGCTATTTATTATCCTTTACTGCTTTTCAGGTTGAGGAGGCATTATACTTCTTCATAAGTGTTTTTCTTTCCTTCTGATCTAAAATTCTTACTATGTTTCCATCAAAGGAACTCTTTAAGAATAAGGCAAAAGTTAATTAAACTATTCTTTTTTTTTTTTAATTAAACTATTCTTAAAATGTCTTCACACTTGGATCCTGATTCATTTAAGTCAATTTTCAAAATAAAACTTATTTATTAGGAAAAAAACAGATTTATACGGAAATTGAGAAGATACTACAGTGCATTCACATGCACTTGCCCTCAATTTCTCCCATTATTGATATATTAGTACGGTACAAATATTAGCTAATGAATCAATATTAAAATAGTCACAATAACTAAAGACCATACTTTATTCAGATTTCCTTAGTTTTTGCTAAGTTACCATCCCTCATATCACATTCCATTTGTCCTCATGTTTTCTTAGGCTCCTCTGGATTGTGACAGTCTTTCAGCCTTTCCTTGTTGTTGTTGCACTGGAACACTTTGAGAAGTAGAGTATTTTGTAAAATATCTCTCATTTGGGACATGTCTGTTTTTTATCTCATGATTGAACAGTTTTTGTGGATTATATACAGAGATATACTGCCATTTTCATTATATCATATAAAGGATAGATACTATCAACATGATTTGTCAGTCTTGGTATCAATCTGATGATCTTGCTGAGGTAGTGTTTGTCACCTTTCTCCGCAGTAAACTGATCCTTTATTATTATTATTAATTGTTATTATTATATTATCAATATTATTTTAAGTTTTTCACATTATATTTTGTAGAAGGAAGTTACTATTTGTATTCCACACATAAGCGTGGGAAGCTATGCTCATGAACTTGACGGTGGAATGTCTGCAAAAATTGTTTGAAATATTTCTACATGGGAGATTTCTCTTCCTTGTGCTTTTGTTTCTTTTTCAAATATATTTTTTATTTATTTGAGAGAGAGTGGAGAGGAAAAGCATGAGCAAGAGGGGCAGAGGGAGAGGGAGAAACAGGTTTCCTGCAGAACAGATAGCCTGCCTTGGGACCTGGATCATGATCTGAGCCTAAGGCAGAAGCTTAACTAACTGAGCCACACAGGTGCCACTCTTCTTTCCTTCCTTCCTTCCTTCCTTCCTTCCTTCCTTCCTTCCTTCCTTCCTTCCTTCCTTCCTTCCTTCCTTCTCTTTCTTTCTTTCTTTCTTTCTTTCTTTCTTTCTTTCTTTCTTTCTTTCTTTCTCTTTCTTTCTTTCTTTCTTCTTTCTTTCTTTCTTTCTTTCTTTATTTCTTTCTTTCATTCTTCTTCTTTTAGTAATAATTTTATTTTTTATTGGTGTTCATGTCGCCAACATACAGAATAACACCCAGTGCTCATCCCGTCAAGTGCCCCCCTTAGTGCCCGTCACCCATTCACCCGCACTCCCTGTCCTCCTCCCTTCCCAGCATCCCTAGTTACTTTCTCAGAGTTAGGAGTCTTTATGTTCTGTCTCCATTTCTGATATTTCCCACACATTTCTTCTCCATTCCCTTATATTCCTTTTCACTATTATTTATATTAACGCATTGAATGACAACATATGTTTGTCCTTCTCTGATTGACTTACTTCACAGCATAATACCCTCCAGTTCCATCCACATTGAAGCAAATGGTGGGTATTTGTCGTTTCTAATGGCTGCGTAATATTCCATTGTATACATAAACCACATCTTCTTTATCCATTCATCTTTCAGTGGACACCATGGCTCCGTCCACAGTTTCGCTATTGTGGACATTGCTGCTATACACATCAGGGTGCAGGTGTCCCAGCGTTTTATTGCATCTGAATCTTTGAGGTAAATCCCCATAGTGCAATTGCTGGGTTGTAAGGCAGGTCTATTTCTAACTCTTTGAGGAACCTCCACACAGTTTTCCAGAGTGGCTGCACCAGTTCACATTCCCACCAACAGTGTAAGAATCTTCCCTTTTCTGCGCATCCTCTCCAACATTTGTTGTTTCTTGCCTTGTTAATTAACCCCATTCAGTGGTGTGAGGTGGTTTTCATTGTGGTTTTGATTTGTATTTCCCTGATGGCAAGTAATGCAGAGCATTTTTCCATGTTCATGTTGGCCATGTCAATGTCTTCCTCTGTGAGATTTCTCTTCATGTCTTTTGCCCATTTCATGATTGCATTGCTTGTCTGTTGGTGTTCATTTTAAGATGTTCTTTATAGATCTTTGAAACTAGCCCTTTATCTGATACGTCATTTGCAAATATCTTCTCCCATTCTGTAGGTTGTCTTTTAGTTTGGTTGACTGTAACCTTTGCTGTGCAAAAGCTTCTTATCTTGATGAAATCACAATAGTTCATTTTTGCTTTTGTTTCTTTTGCCTTCGTGGATGTATCTTGCAAGAAGTTACTGTGGCCAAGTTCAAAAAGGATGTTGCCTCTGATCTCCTCTAGGATTTTGATGGACTCTTGTCTCACATTTAGATCTTTCATCCATTTTGAGTTTATCTTTGTTTATGATGAAAGAGAGTAGTCTAGTTTCATTCTTCTGCATGTGGATGTCCATTATTCCTGCACCATGTATTGAAGAGACTGTCTTTCTTCCAATGGATAGTTTTTACACCTTTATCGAATATTAGTTGACCATAAAGTTCAGGGTCCAATCCTGGGGTCTCTTTTCTGTTCCACTCATCTATTTGTCTGTTTTTGTGCTAGTACCACACTCTCTTGAACCACAGCTTTGTAGTACACCCTGAAATCTGGCATTCTGATGCCCCCAGATATGGTTGTCTTTTTTAAAATTCCTCTGGCTCTTCAGGGTCTTTTCTGATTCCACACAAGTCTTTTTTTTATGATAGTCACACACAGAGAGAGAGAGAGAGAGAGAGAGAGAGGCAGGGACACAAGCAAAGCGAGAAGCAGGCCCAATGTACCGGGAGCATGACATGGGATTCGAACCCAGGTCTCCAGGATCGTGCCCTGGGCCAAAGGCAGGCGCCAAACTGATGCACCACCCAGGGATCCCGATTCCACACAAATCTTAAAATAATTTGTTCTAAATCTCTGAAGAAAGTCCATGGTATTTTGATAGGGTTTGCATTAAACCTGTACATTACCTTGGTAACATTGACATTTTCACAATGTTAATTCTGCCAATCCATGAGCATGGAATATTTTTCCATCTCTTTGTGTCTTCCTCAATTTCTTTCAGAAGTGTTCTATAGTTTTTAGCGTATAGATCATTTACCTCCTTAGTTAGGTTTATTCCTAGGTATCTTATGCTTTTGGGTGCAATTGTAAATGAGATTGACTCCTTAATTTCTCTTTCTTCAGTCTCATTGTTAGTGTATAGAAATGCCATTGATTTCTGGCAATTGATTTTGTATCCTGCAACGCTACCAAATTCTGTATGAGTTGTAGCAATCTTGGGGTGGAGCCTTTTGGGTTTCCTAGGTACAGTATCATGTCATCGGCAAAGAGGGAGAGTTTGACTTCTTCTTTGCCAATTTGAATGCCCTGAATGTCTTTTTGTTGTCTGATTGCTGAGGCTAGGAATTCCAGTACTATGTTGAATAGCAGTGGTGAGAGTGGACATCCCTGTCTTGTTCCTCATCTTAGGGGAAAGGCTTCCAGTGCTTCCCCATTGAGCATGATATTTGCTGTGGGTTTTTCATAGATGGCTTGTAAGATGTCGAGGAATGTTTCCTCCATCCCTACACTCTGAAGTGTTTTGATCAGGAATGGCTGCTCTATTTTGTCAAATACTTTCTCTGCATCTAATGGGAGGATCATATGATTCTTGGTTTTTCTCTTGCCGATATGATGAATCACATTGATTTTTTTATGAGTGTTGAACCAGCCTTGTGTCCTGGGGATAAGTCCTACTTGGTCATGGTGAATAATTTTCTTAATGTACTGTTGGATCCTATTGGCTAGGATCTTGTTGAGAATTTTTGCATCCATATTCATCAGCGATATTGGTCTGTAATTCTCCTTTTTGGCAGGGTCTTTGTCTGGTTTTGGAATGAAGGTGATGCTGGCTTCTTGGAACGAATTTGGTAGTACTCCATCTTTCTATCTTTCCAAACAGCTTTAGTAGATTAGGTATGAAATCTTCTTTAAACGTTTGATAGAATTCCCCTGGGAAGCCATTTGGCCCTGGACTCTTGTGTCTTGGGAGGTTTTGGATGACTGCTTCAATTTCCTCCCTGGTTATTGGCCTGTTCATTTTTTCTCTTTCTTTCTGTTCCATTTTTTGGTAGTTTCTGGCTTTCCAGGAATGCGTCCATTTCTTCTAGAATGCCTAATTTATTGGTGTATACCCAATAATATAATAATAATTATAGCCAATAATATAATAATATTATAGCCAATAGTGTTTTAAAAATCATTTTATTTCCTTGGTGTTGGTAGTGACCACTCCTTTCTGATTCATGATTTTATTAAATTGAATATTCTCTCTCTTCTTTTTAATAAGGTTGGCTAATGGTTTATCTATCTTATTAATTCATTCAAAGACCCAACTCCTCGTTCCGTTGATCTGTTCCACAGTTCTTCTGGTCTTGATTTCCTTGTATTCTGCTCAAATGATAATTAACTCTATTCTTCTGTTGGGTGTAGGATCTATCTGCTGTATTTTCTCTAGCTCCTTTATATGTAATGTTAGCTTTTGTATTTGAGTAGTTTCCCGTTTTTGAATGGATGCTTGTATTGTGATGTACTTCCACCTTAAGGCTGCTTTTGCTGATCCCAAAGATTTTGAATGCTTGTATGTTCATTCTCATTAGTTTCCATGAATCTTTTTAATTCTTCCTTAATTTCCTGGTTGACCCTTTCGTCTTTTAGCAGGATGATCCTTCACCTCGACGTGTTTGAGGTCCTTCCAAACTTCTTGTTGTTATTCAGTTCTAATTTCAAGGCATTATGGACTGAGAATATGCAGGGGATGATCCGAATCCTTTGTTATCAGATCAGACCCTATTTGTGACCCAGTATGTGGTCTATTCTGGAGAAAGTTCCATGTGCACCTGAGAAGAATGTGTATTCAGTTGAGTTTGGATGTAAAGTTCTGTATATATCTGTGAAATCCATCTGGTCCAGTGTATCATTTAAAGCTCTCGTTTCTTTGGAGATGTTGTGCTTAGAAGACCTATCGAGGGTAGAAAGAGCTAGATTGAAGTCACCAAGTATAAGATAATTATTATCTAAGTATTTCTTCACTTTGGTTATTAATTGGTTTAAATATTTGGCAGCTCTCACATATGGGGCAATATATTGAGGATTGTTAAGTCCTCTTGTGGGATAGATCCCTTAAGTATGACTTAGTGTCCCTCTTCAACTCTCACTACACTCTTTGGGTTAAATTTTAGTTTATCTGATATAAGGGTGGCTACCCCTGCTTTCTTTTGAGCACCATTTAAATGGTAAATGGTTCTCCAACATTTTATTTTCAGATTGTAGGTGTCCTTCTGTCTAAAATGAGTCTCTTGTAGACAGCAAATAGGTGGGTCCTGCTTTCTTATCCAGTCTGAAACCCTGCGCCTTTTGATGGGGTTATTAAGCCTTTTCACGTTCAGAGTTACTATCGACAGATATGAGTTTAGTGTCATCATGATATCTCTTCAGTCCTTGTTTTTGTGGATTGTTCCACTGAACTTCTTAAAGGGGAATTTTAAGAGTCCCCCTTAAAATTTCTTGCAGAGCTGCCTTTGGAGGTCACATATTCTTTCAGTTCCTGCCTGTCTTGTAAGCTCTTTATCTCTCCTTCCATTTTGAATGAGAGCCTTGCTGGATAAAGTATTCTTGGTTGCTTGTTCTTCTCATTTAGGACCCTGAATATATCCTGCCAGCCCTTTCTGGGCTTCCAGGTCTCTGTGGAGAGGTCTTCTGTTATCCTAATGCTCCTCCCCATAAAGGTCAGGGATTTCTTTTCTCTTACTGCTTTAAGCATCTTCTGGATATGTTTGGAATTTGCAAGCTTCACTATTAAATGTCAAGGTTTTGGACGGTTTTTATTGATTTTAGGGGGGGGATCTCTCTATTTCCTGGATCTGAATGCCTGTTTCCCTTCCCAGATTAGGAAAGTTTTCATCTAGGATTTGTTCAAATACTTATTCTGGCCCTCTGCCCCTTTCGGCGCCCTTGGGAACCCAAATTACACATTGCTTTTTCTTCCTCAGGCTGTTGTTTATTTCCCTTAATCTGTCTTCCTGGTGTTTTAGTTGTCTGTCTCTTTTTTCCTCAGTTTCCCTCTTTCAATCCACTTGTCTTCTATGTCACTCCCTCATTTTTCCACCTCCTTAACCCTCGTCGTTAGGACTTCTAGTTTATATTGCATCTCATTCAATTGATTTTTAATTTTGGCCTGATTGGATCTAAATTCTGCAGTCATGAAGTCTCTTGAGTCCTTTATGCTTTTTTCTAGAGCCACCAGTAGCTGTATAATAGTGCTTCTGAATTGGCTTTCTGACAGTGAATTGTAATCCAGATTTTGTAACTCTGTGGGAGAGAGGCCTGTTTCTGATTCTTTCTTTGAGGTAAGGTTTTCCTTCTAGTCATTTTGCTGAGTGCAGAGTGGCCAAAAACAAATTGTATTGGGAAAAGGAGAAAAAGAGAGGAGAGAAAGAAGGAAAGAAAAGAGAAAAATGAAAAAGAATAAAGGAAGAAAGAAGGAGAAAAGAGAACAAAATAAAGAAAAAGAAGGAAAGGGGGGAAAAGGGTGGGGAAGCAAACAGAAATGAAAAAAAAATCATGGGGGAGTATCTTCTGATTCTATATACTTTAAGTCCCTTGACTTCCCCTGGAAATTATCCGTCTAGCTGGTCTTCTGAGAGAGGGGCCTGTTGTGCTGATTTTCAGGTGATAGCCCTTTGGGGATCTGCTCTGTCCCCTGCCTGGTGCAGGTCTCAGTGCGGGTAGTTTAACCCGTGAGGCCCCAGGAGGAACAACCCCAGTGGCACCGGCCAGCTCTGGAAACCTGTATTCAGCCCCCACAGTAACTTGGGAGCAGTACATCTGCAGGGCCTGGAGGCTCTGGGGCAGGGCCGCTGATCTGCTGAGCTCTGGGCAGGAGCGTCCTTGCTGTCCTGGGCCATCCGGGCCTCTTCCTGTCTCAGGGGAGGCTGAATCCTGGGCTGTGTCCCGGCGCCCTGTGTTCCAGGGCCTGCCCTGTTGGATTCTCACTCCCGGCCGCATAGCTGCCTCAATGTGGAGCCACCGCTCAAGCCCCTCCGAGTTGCTCCCGGAGCCCCGCAGCCCCCTCCGCATGGAGCCTCTTCATCTGCAGGAGGCGCCGCCACCAAGCTGCTCCTGGGGCTATGCAAACCCCTCCGCACAGAGCCACCGCCCAAGCCCCTCAGAGCTGGTCCGGGGTCAATGCATGTGCCCTGCAGCCCTTAGGGAGCTCGGTGCACTCTTCTGGGAGTGCTGTGTCTGTTAGTGTCCCAGGGAGCCCGAGGGCTTCTCTGCTTTCCTGGGGTCCTTCTCTGACTCCTTGAAGACACCATTCCACCGTGGAAGATTAGTGCAGCTCCTCCTTCTCCCAGGACAGAGCTCTTCTGTCCTGTGGGCACTCGCCCTGGCCTTAGCCCGGCTCCTTGCAGGGCCCTTCACCCTTGGATGTCTTTTGTTCTTTATTTATTTTTCCCATCTTCCTACCTTGATAGAATCACAAACTTTTCTCACTGTAGCATTCGATCTCGTTTCTGTTTAAATCTCAGGCCGAATTCGTAGATTTTCAGGATGATTTGAAGGTTATCTAGCTAATTTCGTGGGACAGGTGATTTGGGGACACTACACTTCCGCAATCTTGCCCCTCCTCCTCTATGTTGCCTTTTATCTTTGGTTGTTTCCTTCACTTTGCAGAAGCTTTTCAATTTGATGAAGTCCCAATAGTATTTTTGCTTTTGTTTCCCGCACCTCAGAGGCATATCTAGAAAGAACATCCATTTTTATGCGACAACATGGTAGGCAGTGAGTGGTCTGTGCAGGGTCTGGGGATGGGCTCTGGCGCTGATTATCAGGTGCAGGTAGATGCACCTGCGGGGTCAGAGGCGGGGTGGGCCTTCTAAGCACCTCTGGCCTCCAGTGGGCGGTGCAGTGCTGCTCCCTGAGACCCCCCTGATGGGAGGGATGCGGGTGGGGTCTCTGGGTCCTCTGGCTCTGGGGCTGAGCATCTGGTCCCCTAGTCTGCATGGGCCTCCACAGAAGAGCCCCCAAGCCCCCGGGTCTCGCTGATTCTCTCAGAAACCTGCGTTTGCTCTACCTGTGTCAGAGCTTCTTTTGGTTTTGTTTTTTTATCTCAGAGTGTTGTGCCCAAGACTGCGAATCCAGGAAACCACGGAGAAGCCGACACTGCTTCAAACACACGTGCGTTTATTTACAAGCTCGAGCTTGTGTCCAAGTATACCCAACAGAGTGGAGCAGGGACTTGGATCCCGAGGCGGGTTTTAGCTTAGTTTTAAGGGCTGGTCTCAGAGACCTCCAGAAGGGCTGGAGCAATTCCTCAAGTTCTGTTTACATTTTGATATGGGGCCTTCAAGGGCATTGAGCTCTGTTCTCATTCTAATAGAGGCTTCTTGTCCTTGGCCTGGGCTCAGTTTTGATTCTATTGTGGGGCTTTCTAGGTCATTAAGCTGTAAACTTTTGTTTTTTTCCTGTAACTGATGTAATGTAAATTTCAGCTCTTCGGGATCCCTGGGTGGCGCAGTGGTTTAGTGCCTGCCTTTGGCCCAGGGCGTGATCCTGGAGACCCAGGATCAAATCCCACGTCCGGCTCCCGGTGCATGGAGCCTGCTTCTCCCTCTGCCTGTGTCTCTGCCTCTCTCTCTCACTGTGTGCCTATCATAAAAATAAATAATAAAAAAAATTAAAAAAAAATTTCAGCTCTTCTTCACAGGGACCTGGGATGGGTGGAATTGGGCTAACACTGAATTTAATTGGAATGGCCTTAATTTTCTTGGCCTCCATGCTTCCCGTTCCATCCTATCTCCTTCCCCCTTCCCCAGAGCTCCTAAGAGAGCAATTGCAAATGACCTCAGCCTGGCAGCGTCTGTTGGGGGACAGGCCCAGGGATTTGGGATCAGGAAGACCTGGGGCACTGGCTTCCCAGCTGCGCAGCGGGATTCCATGCTGCAGACTCTTATTCCCTAAGGCTATCTTGACAACTGACTTTGTACATAGAGAAGCTCTCCTTTGTCTTTACAAGATGAAGAGCGAGTCAAAGCAATTTTTCTCTGCCCATCTGATTGCTCAGATTCCAATCTGCGACATATTTCCTGTTAATAAGGATAATTTACTATCCGTGGTACTATGGTGAAAATATTCTGACACAAGTAATTCAGAGGGATGAGGGTTTCTCATCTCTTTCTTCACAGCTCAGTCATTCATCAGGAAATGAATCTTTATGGATTTGGAAATAATTGAGAGACATTATGACCAATGGTCCTATTATTATGTGAAGGATTCTTCCCTGAGATTCTTCCCCTGTTTCAACTGACACTGAAACACTGTGAACTCTTTGGAAGACAAATGTCAAGGAAATAAATGTTATGCGCTGCTAATTTTAAATGCACTTGCAATATGGTGTCTATTATAGTAGAAGTATTTTTATCTGATTTTTGTTACTTATTATCCGTTCCTGCTTTTCAGGTTGAGGAGGCATTGTACGTGTTCATAAGTGTTTTTCTTTCCTTCTGATATAAAATTCTTACTATGTTTCCATCGAAGGAAATCTTTAAGAATAAGGCAAAAGTTAGTTCAATGATTCTAAAAATGTCTTCACATTTGGAGCCTCATTCATTTAAGTCAATTTTCAAAATAAATATTATTTCTTAGAAAGAAAACAAAGCTTCATAGGGAAATTGAGAAGGTAGTACAGAGAATTCTCATGCACTTGCACTCAATTTCTCCAATTATTGATATCTTATATCAGTATGGTACAAATATTAGCTAATGAATCAATATTAAAATATTCGCAATAATCAAAGACCATACTTTATTCAGATTTCCTTAGATTTTGCTAAGTCACCATCCCTTATATCACACTCCATTTGTCCTCATGTTTTCTTAAGCTCCTCTGGATTTTGACAGTCTTTCAGCCTTTCCTTGCTGTTGGTGAACTGGAAAACTTTGAGAAGTAGAGTATTTTGTAAAATTTCCCTCAGTTGAGACATGTCTGTTGTTTATCTCATGATTGAACTGTTTTTGTGGATTCTATACAGAGATATACTGCCATTTTTATTATATCATATAAAGGATAGATACTATCAACATGATTTATCATTCTTGGTATAGATCTGATCATCTTGCTGAGGTAGTGTTAGGTTTCTCCTTGGTAAAGTCATTCTTTATTGTTATTAATATTATTATTATTATTATTATTATTATTATTATTATATTATCATTATTAAGTTTTTCATAATATATTTTGTAGAACGAAGGTACTTTGTGTATTCCACACATAAGAGTGGGAAGCTATGCTCATGAACTTGAGTGTGGAATGTCTGCACATAACCTTTCTTGTTTTTAAGGCTTCCACTTGGGACTGCATTTCATTTATACCATTTTTTAAATTTTTTTTTTCATTTATAGCATTATTAATGTTGGCCTGACTAGATTTTAGTTCTTTTATTTCTACAGTAAGGGATTCTCTAGTTTTCTGTTGTGCTCTTTTTCCAGCCCAGATGCTATCTTTATAATCACTGTTTTAAACTGTAGTTAGACATCATATATTTGTATTGATGGACTTCCTGGCTGTGAGTACTACCTCATGTTTTTTTATGGAGGTGAATTTCAACATCTCATTATTTTTTCCAGAAATAGAAAGTAGGAAGAAGGAAGAAAAAGAAAAACCAAGAAAAACAATAACAACTGCCCTCCCCCCAAAAGAATCACCAGATTATTTTGGCCTGGTTGTTAAAAGATTCTAAATCCCAAAATAAACAAAATTAAAGTACCATGAAACTAAAAATAAGAAATATATAAGGTACATACATAAAAATTAAAATAAGGCAATTTATAAAATAGAATCAAAGAAACTAAATGAAAATAAAGCACAAAGTACAAAGGAAGCTAGACCCTAATTTCCAGGCAGAGCTGAATCTCTGCAGCCTCTGTGGTCTGACACCTTGGTGGCAGGGAGTGGTCTGTGCGGGGTCTGAGGATTGGCCATGGCAGTGATGTCAGGTGCACATCTGACTGCTGTGTCAGAGGCGGGTTGGGTGTCAGCCCTTCTGGCCTCCAGCGGGCAGGCTGTGCTGCTCCCTGAGACTTGGCGCTGATGGGCGGGATGCGGGTGGAGACGCTGTGTCCCCTGGCTCTGGGGCTGAGCATTCCACCCCCCAGTCTGCAGGCCCTCCACAGAAGGGCACCCAAGCCCCCGGGTCTCCGCTGCTTCTCTCGGAACCCTGCTTTCACTCTGCCCGCATCCGAGCTTCTTTTGGTTTTGTTTTTTTTTTATCTCAGACTGTTGTGCCCAAGATTGCGAATCTGAGAAACCACCAAGAAGCCGATTCAGATGCAAACACATGTGAGGTTATTTACAAGCTTGATCTTGTGTCGAAGTATACCCAACACAGCAGGAGCAGAGACTTGGTCCCCGAGGAGGGTTTTAGCTTAGTTTTAAGGGCTGGACTCGGGGACCTCCAGAAGGGCTGGAGCAATTCCTCAAGTTCTGTTTACATTTTGATATGGGGCCTTCAAGGGCATTGAGCTCTGTTCTCATTCTAATAGAGGCTTCTTGTCCTTGGCCTGGGCTCAGTTTTGATTCAATTGTGGGGCTTTCTAGGACATTAAGCTGTAAATAGCAAAGGTTCCACACCTGTAACGGGGACGTCACACTGTCCCTATATGCTGAAGACGTGGTACTAGAAACAGGAAACCCGAGAGCCTCCACCAAAACCTGTTAGAACTAAGGAGTGAGTTAAGTAAAGTCACGGGACACAAACTGACCCTACAGAGCAGAGTAGCCTTGCTGTGTCCCGACAATGAGCACTCAGGAAGGAAAGGAAGGTCGTGAAGGCCTTCTCAGGAGCATCAAAGAGAATAAATGAGACTGAAACAAAGGAGCACAAGACTTGTGCACTGAGCCAAACCAGGCTCTTGGAGGCCGTCCTGGTCTTGTGGGGTGGGACCCTCATCTTGTGAAAATGTCCGCAGTTCCTGAAGCTACCCTCAGTTTCAATGTCATTCCTATCAAAATCATGGTGGCAGATCTTAGAAATAGGAAAAAACCACCCATAACCTCCATCCCCCCCCAACAAATGCCCGGAACAGCAAATCAGTATTGGAGAAGCATGACAAGGTCGGACCCAGCACTTTCTATTTCAAATGATATCACAGAGACACAGGATAAAGCAGCATGGTTCTCGGGCCCCCGCCTGCTCCATCGGTTAAGCATCCGACTCCTGACCTCACCTCTGGTACTGATCTCAGGGGTCTTGAGTTCTAGCCCTGGGCTGGGACAGGGACGAGGCATGGAGCCTACTTAGACAAACCAGACCCACGGAGGGTGGTCCCGGCATAAGCTGAATGAGCAAAATAGAGATTCCAGAAGGAAATGTGCTCTGATACAACTGATTTTTTTTAACTTAATTTAATTTAAACCCAATTAATAGACGTATAGTGTATTATACTTTCAGAGGAAGAATTCAGGGATTCACCAGTTGGAGATAACAGCAGTGCCCGTGACATCACGTGCCCTCCTTCATGCCGGTCCCCTGTTATCCCCCCCACTTCCAGAGACCCTCAGTTCCATTCCTATCATTAAGAGACTGTATTACCTGCATCTGTTTTCATCTTATTTTTTTTCTTTCCCTTCACAGTAGTTCATCTGCTTTGCTTCTATAATTCCATCTATGAATGACACCACACGGTCATTCTCTTTCCTGACTGACTTACTTCACTTAACATGATCCTTTAGTTCTATCCACATCATTGCTAATGGAAAGATTTCCTTCTCTTTGATAGCTGAGTACCATTTCTCTCTCTATGACCATCATCTATCTCCCATCCTCTTTATCCATCATCTGCCTCAGGGCACCGAGGTCCTCCCACAGTGTGGCTACTGTGGCCCCGGCTGCTGTGGACATTGGGGTGCAGGTGTCCCGAGTCTCACTGCATCTCTATCCTCGGAATGAGCTCCAGGCCGTTCACCTGCTGGTCGCAGGTCAGCTCTATTTGTAAACTCCTGAGACGCCTGCACACTGTTTCCAGGGCGGCTGCACCAACCTGCGGTCCCGCCCACAGTAGAAGAGGGGTGAGTGAGATTTGCAGGAAGTGGTAAAAGTCTGGTCCACATTTCATTTCGCGTCCTCTGGACTCCAATACCTTGTACTTAAGTATTTCTGGGGAACCCGGGTGTTGGGCTCCTATTCAGTGAGATGTTTCTGAAGCTAACAGCCCCAGCTGGAGCCTGAAATGAGGCAGGTGGGGCCCATGGAGCACCCGCTGCCTCCTGCACAGCCTCCTGCAGCGCCTGAGCATCCCACAGGGAGCGCCCAAGACCAGGACCTTCACAAGGGGCACGCATGCGCAGTAGGCCTCCTCTGCCTGCACTAACAGGAGCCAGCCTGTGCTGGGGAGGCCTGAGGATGACGTGGGGACGTGTCTATGCTGATGAGCTGCAGCCTCCTCAGGACCTGCGGGAAGTCTTCAGGGGGAAACTGGGCCGCGTTCATGCTGACCAGAGCCTCGGTCTCCTCAGGACGCGCGGTGAGGCTTTTGGAAAATGTGGGCCTGCATCCACCCTGACATGAGCCCCTGGGCCACCTCAGGACCTGCGGGGAGGCTTCAGGAAGATGTGGGCCCTCATCCACGCTGACCGGAGCCCTGAGCCACCTCAGGACCTGCGTCGAGGCTTCAGGAAATTGTGCGCCCGCATCCACGCTGACAGGAGCCCATGAGCAGCCTCAGGACCTTCAGGGAGGTTTCAGGAAGATATGGGCCCCCATCCACGCTGACAGGAGCCCCTGAGCCATCTCAGGACCTGAGAGGAGGCTTCAGGGAGATGTGGCGCTGCGTCCACTCTGGCAGGAGCTCCCGGGCCCCTCAGGACATAAGTTGAGGCTTCTGGACGCTGGGGCCGCATTCATGGTTACAGGAGCCCCAGCCTCCTCAGAACCCTCGGTGATGCTTCGGGAGGACTTGGGGCCACATGGACACAACAGGACGCTGACTTCCTCAGGACCCCCAGTGTAGACTTTCGGAAATATGGGGATGCGTCCATGCTGACAGAAGACCCCAGCCTTGTCAGAGTCTGTGATGAGGCTAAGAAAAATGTGGATGCTGAATCCACACTGACAGGATTCTCTGGCCTCCTCAGGATGCACTGTGAAGGATTGGGATGATTTGCGGCCACGTCCATGCTGACAGGAGCCCCAAGTCTCCTCAGATCTTATGGTGAGGCTGAGGAAAATGTGGGGCCATGTCAAGACTGAGAGGACCCCCATCCTCCTCAGGACCTGCACTTTGGCTTCGGGACACATGGGGCTGCGTCTAGGCTGAGAGGAACCCACAGCCTCCTCAAGACCCGCGGTGAGTTTTCAGGGAACGTGGGGCCATGTCCAGGCTGACAGGAGCCACCAGCCTCCTGAGAACCTGCTGTGAGGCTTCCAGAGGATGTGAGGCATACTCCACGGTGACAGGAGACCCGGTGTCCTCAGGACCCGCTGACTATGACTCTGGAACACGTGGGGCTACGTCCGCACTCACAGGAGCCCAGATTCCTCAGGAATCCCTGGAGGACTCTGGAGGCGCCTTTGGGGGCCACGTCCATGTCAGAAGGGACTCCTCATAAACATAGAGTAAGTGAATGGGTAGAATGAATGTTAGGGTCAGGGGAAGGGAGGGAGTTGGTGGTTAGGCTTAGGTCAGATGTTAGGGGTTAGTGATTATGCTTATGGTTACAGATTAGAGGTTAGTGTGAGGGATAAGTGTAAGGGTCAGTGGTTAGGAGTTAGGATGGGGGTTTGGGTTAGGGACAGGAGTTAGAGTTAGGGTTAGGGTTATACTTTAGGATTTAGAGCAGGAGGTTAGGAGTTGGGTTTTGGATTATGGTTAGAGTTAGGGTTGGCTAGGTTTGCAGTTAGGGTTAGGGGTTAGGATGTGGGTTAGGGTTAGGGTTAGGGGTTAGAGTTAAAGTTAGGGCTAGGTTTAGGGTTAGGGCGAGGGTTAGGTTTAGTGTTTGGTTAGGGTTTAGGGTTAGGGTCAGGTCAGAGTCAGGGTACGGTTTTGGAAAAGGGTAAGAAAGAGTTAGGCAGTGGGTTAGGGATTAGTTTTAGGGTACGGGTTAGGGTACAGTTTGGGGTATGAGATAGGATTAGTATTAGAGGGTTAGGGTTAGGGTAGAGGTTAGGGTTAGGAATAGGATTGGAGTACATTAAGTTAAGGTTATTGTTAGAGGTTAGCGTTAGGGTTAGATTTAAGGTAAGGGGCAGGATTAAGGGTTTGAATAGGTTTAAGAGTTAGGGTGAGGGTTGGCAGGAAGGTTCAGTGAATGTGTTTCGGTCTCGGGGTTTGTGTTTGGTTTTTGATTAGTGATAGTTATTGTTTTAGGGTTAGGTTAACATTAGGCTTAAGTGTAGGGTTAGTTATGTCTTTGTATGGTTAGAGTTTTTTTCTTGTCATGTGCCTGCACTGGGACTCCTAGCATCTTGGGCAGTTTAGTTTTATGCACTCTATTTAGGTTTTGGGTTCAAAGATAGCCTGACTCCACCAAGTCAGTGGCCTCCCCAGAGATTCAGTATCCAGGCTTCTGCTGGGGTCAGAATACGTATGGCAGGCTTCTCCTGAGCTGAGCTAAGGAGGGGATTTGTGGCTCTAAAGACTCTCTGTTTGGGTTATCAGTTGCATTTCTGATTTTATCTCTTCTGTGCTCATGCTTCCTGTATACTACCAATTATTATTTTAAAGTTTTACTTGAATTCCTCTTTGTAAACTCAGTATGATATAGTTTCAGATTTACCGCATAGTGATTCAACCCTTGAATACAACACCTGGTACTGGTCAGAGTTGACCTCCATTGTCCCCATCCCCTGATTCCCCATCCCCCCCACTTTCCTCTGGTATTTATTAGTTTATTCTCTGTAGTTAAGAGTGTGTTTCTTGGTTTGCATCTCTCATCCCCGCCTTCACCCCTTTGCCAGTTTGGTTTCTTAAAATTCACATGTGAATGCAATTGTATGGTATTTGGTATCTTTCTCTGACTGACTGAGTTCATTGAGCATAAGTCCATTCCACTTCTCCCACATCATTGTAAATGGCTTCATTTCATCCCTTCTGATGACCAAGTGATGTCGCAGTATGTATATTTACCACATTGTCTTTGCCCATTCATCTGTCTATGGACATCTGGGCTGTATACTCAGTTTCGCTGTTGTTGATAATGCTGCTACCAACACTGGGCTGCGTGTTCCCCTTCGAATCTACTAAATTACCTTTGTATCCTCGGGGTAAATACCTAACTGTGCAATTTTGGAATCGTAGGGTAGCCCTATTTTTACCTTTTAATTTTTTTTATGATAGTCACAGAGAGAGAGGCAGAGACACAGGCAGAGGGAGAAGCAGGCTACATGCACCGGGAACCAGACGTGGGATTTGATTCCGGGTCTCCAGGATCATGCCCTGGGCCAAAGGCAGGCGCCAAACCACTGCGCCACCCAGGGATCCCCTATTTTTAACTTCTCGAGGACCCTCCAGACAGTTTTGCCCAGTGGTTGCACCTTTATTTATGTATTCATGAGAGACACAGAGGCAGAGGTATAGGCAGAGGGAAAATGAGGCTCCATGCAGGGAGCCTGCTGTGGGACGTTATCCCCCATGACCCCGGGATCATGACCTGAGCCAAAGCAGATGCTCCACCCCTGAGGAACCCAGATGCCTTGCTGATTCAATTTCTTTGCTCGTTATGGGTCTGTTCATATTTTCTATTTCTTCCTATTTCAGTTTTGCTCGTTTGCACATTTATAGGGATTTGTCCATTTCTTCCAGGTCTCCCAGTTTGTTAGCGTATAATCTTGCATAGTATTCCCTTATAATTGTCTAATTTTTCTGGTGTTGATTGTGATCTCTCTTCTCTCATTTGTGATTTTATTTATTTAGGTCTTTTCTCTTTTCTCGTTGATAAGCCTGGCTAGGGCTTGATCCAATTTATTAATTATTATGAAGAACCAGCTCTTAGTTTTGTTATTCCATTCTACTGTTTTGTTTCTTCTGCATTCTTTATTTCTGCTCTCATCTTTATTTTTCCCTTCTTCTTAGGCTTTAGTCTTTGTTTGCTATTCCTTTTCCAGCTCCTTTAGGTGTAGGGTATGGTTGTGTATTGGAGACTTCTTGTTTCTTGAGGTAGGCCTGTATTGCTATGTACTTCTCTCATAGGATTGCCTTTCTACATCCCAGAGGTTCGGAGAAACATATTTTCATTTTCATTTGTTTTATATTTCCTCTTTAATTTCCTGATTGCTCCATTCATTCTCTAGTAGGATGTTCATAATCTCCACGTATTTTTGCTATGTCCAATTTTTTTTTCTTATTGTCGACTTCGAGTTTCATAGCGTCATGGTCCAAAAATGTACAGGGTGTGATATCAACCTTCTTCTACCTGTTGTACCTGTTGAGGGCTGATTTGTGGCCCATGATATGATCTGTTCTGGAGAATGTCCCATGTGCACTTGAAAGGAATGTGTATTCTGCTTTAGGTTGAAATGTTCAGACTATATCTGTTGAGTCTCTGTGGTCCAGTGTGTCAGAGCTATTATTCCCCTGTTGATTTTTTGCATAGACGATCGGTCCATTGCCATAAGTGGGTGGGTGTTAAAATCTCCTGTCATTGTATTATTATCAGTGAGTTCCTGTACATTTGTTGTTAAATGGTTTCTATATTTAGGTACTCCCATGTTGGTAGCATAAATATTTAGTTATTTGAACTTTTTTTAAATAAATTCATTTTTATTGGTGTTCAATTTACCAACAAACAGAATAACACCCAGTGCTCATCCCGGCAAGTGCCCCCCTCAGTGCCTGTCACCCATTCACTCGCACCCCCTGCCCTCCTCCCCTTCCAGCTCCCTGGTTCCTTTTCAGAATTAGGAGTCTTTATATTCTGTCTCCCTTTGTGATATTTCCCACACATTTATTCTCTATTCCCTTATATTCCCTTTCACTATTATTTATATTAACCAATTGAATGAGAACATACATTTGTCCTTCTCTGATTGACTTACTTCACTCAACATAATACCCTCCAGTTCCATCCACGTTGAAGCAAATGATGGGTATTTGTCGTTTCTAATGGCTGAGTAATATTCCATTGTATACATAAACCACATCTTCTTTATCCATTCATCTTTGAATGGACACCATGGCTCCATCCACAGTTTCCCTATTGTGGACATTCCTGCTAAAAACATCAGGGTGCAGGTGTCCCGGCGTTTCATTACATCTGAATATTTGGGGTAAATCCCCAACAGTGCAATTGCTGGGTTGTAGGGCAGGTCTATTTTTAACTCTTTGAGGAACCTCCACACAGTTTTCCAGAGTGGCTGCACCAGTTCACATTCCCACCAACAGTGTAAGAGGGTTCCATTTTCTCCACATCCTCTCCAACATTTGTGGTTTCCTGCCTTGTTAATTTTCCCCATCCTCACCGGTGTGAGGTGGTATCTCATTGTCGTTTTGATTTGTATATCCCTGAGGCACGTGATGCAGAGCATTTTATCATGTGCATGTTGGCCATATCTATGTCTTCGTCTGTGAGATTTCTGTTCATGTGTTTTGCCCATTTCATGATTGGATTGTTTGTTTCTTTGCTGTTGAGTTTAAGAAGTTCTTTATAGATCTTAGAAAATAGCCCTTTATCTGATTCATCTTTTGCAAATATCTTCTCCCATTCTGTAGGTTGTCTTTTTGTTTTGTTGACTGTATTCTTTGTTGTGCAAAAGCTTCTTATCTTGATGAAGCCACAATAGTTCAGTTTTGCTTTTGTTTCTTTTGCCTTCGTGGATGAATCTTGCAAGAATTTACTTTGGCCGAGTTCAAAAAGCGTGTTGCCTGTGTTCTCCTCTAGGATTTTGATGGACTCTTGTCTCACATTTAGATCTTTCATCCATTTTGAGTTTATCTTTGTGTATGGTGAAAGAGACTGGTGTAGTTTTATTCTTTTGCATGTGGATGTCCAATTATCTCACCACCATCTATTGAAGAGACTGTCTTTCTTCCAGTGGATAGTCTTTCCTCATTTATCAAATATTGACCATAAATTTCTGGGTCTCTATTCTGTTCCATTGATCGATGTGTCTGTTTTTGTGCCAGTACCACACTGTCTTGATGACCACAGCTTTGTAGTACACCCTGAAATCTGGCATTGTGATGCCCCCAGATATGGTTGTCTTTTTTAAAATTCCCCTGGCTTTTCGGGATCTTTCCTGATTTCACACAAATCTAAAAAAATAATTTGTTCTAACTCTCTGAAGAAACTCCATGGTATTTTGATAGGGATTTCATTAAACGTGTACATTGTCCTTGGTAACATTGACATTTTCATAATATTAATTCTACCAATCCATGAGCATGGAATATTTTTCCATCTCTTTGTGTCTTCCTTAATATCTTTCAGAAGTGTTCTATAATGTTTAGGGTATAGATGCTTCACCTCTTTGGTTAGGTTTATTCCGAGGTATCTTATGCTTTTGGGTGCAATCGTAAATGGGATTGACTCCTCAATTTCTCTTTCTTCAGTCTCATTGTTAGTGTATAGAAATTCCATTGATTTCTGGGCATTGATTTTGTATCCTGCAATGGTACCAAATTGCTGTATGAGTTTTAGCAATCTTGGGGTGGAGGCTTTTGGTTTTTCTAGGGAGAGTATCATGTCATCGGTGAAGAGGGAGAGTTTGACTGCTTCTTTGCCAATTTGAATGCCTTTAATGTCTTTTTGTTGTCTGATTGCTGAGGCGAGGACTTCCAGTACTATGTTGAATAGCACTGGTGAGAGTGGACATCCCTGTCTTGTTCCTTATCTTAGGTGAAAGGCTCTCAGTGCTTCCCCATTGAGAATGATATTTGCTGTGGGCTTTTCATTGATGGCTTTTAAGATGATGAGGAATGTTTCCTCTATCCCTATGCTCTGAAGTGTTTTGATCAGGAATGGATGCTTTATTTGTCAAATGCTTTCTCTGCATCTAATGAGAAGATCATATGGTTCTTGGTTTTTCTCTTGCGGATATGATGAATCACACTGATTGTTTTACAAGTGTTGAACCAGCCTTGTGTCCCGAGGATAAATCCTACTTGGTCATGCTGAATAATTTTCTTAATGTATTGTTGGATTCTATTGGCTAGTATCTTGTTGAGAATTTTTGCATCCATGTTAATCAGGGCTATTGGTCTATAATTCTCCTTTTTGGTGGGGTCTTTGTCTGGTTTTGGAGTTAAGGTGATGCCGGCCTCATAGAATGAATTTGGAAGTACTCCATCTGTTACTATCTTTCCAAACAGCTTTAGTAGGATAGGTATGGTTTCTTTCTTAAACGTTTGATAGAATTCCCCTGGGAAGCCATCTGGCTTTTGACTTTTGTTTCTTGGGAGGTTTTGGATGACTACTTCAATTACCTCCCTGGTTATCGGCCTGTTCAGGTTTTCTATTTCTTCCCGTTCCAGTTTTGGTAGGTTCTGGCTTTCCAGGAATGCGTCCAATTCTTCTAGATTGCCTAACTTATTGGCATATGGCTGTTCATAATATGTTTTAAAATCGTTTGTATTTCCTTGGTATTGGTAATGATCTCTCCTTTCTCATTCATGATTTTATTAATTTGAGACTTTATTCTCTCTTTTTCTTAATAGGCTGGCTAATAGTTTATGTATCTTATTAATTATTTCAAAGAACAGACTCCTGGTTTTGTTTATCTGTTCCACATTTCTTCTGGTATCGATTTCCTTGAGGTCTGCTCGAATTTAATTAATTCTCTTCTGTTGGGTGTAGGATCTATCTGCTGCCTTTTCTCTCGCCCTTTTATGAGTAATGTTAGCTTTTCTATTTGAGTTCATTCAGGTTTTTGAATGGATGCTTGTAATGTGATGTATTTCCCCCTTAGAATGCTTTTGCTGCATTCCTAAGATTTTGTACGGTAGTATCTTCATTCGTATTAGTTTCCATGATATTTTTCTTAATAAATTAACTTTTTACTTGTGGTCAATTTACCAACATACATAATAACACCCAATGCTCATCCCGTCAAGTGCCCCCCTCAGTGCCCGTCAAACATTCACCCCCATCCGCCTTCCTCCTCCCCTTCTACCACCCCTAGTTCGTTTCCCAGAGTTAGGAGACTTTATGTTCTGTCTCCATTTCTGATATTTCCCACACAATTCTTCTCCATTCCCTTATATTCCTTTCACTATTAATTATATTCCCCAATGAATGAGAACATACACTGTGTGTCCTTCTCCGATTGAGATTCACTCAGCATAATACCCTCCAGTTCCATCCACGTTGAAAAAAATGGTGGGTATTTGTCGTTCCTATAGGTTGAATAATATTCCATTGTATACATAAACCACTTATTCCTTATCCATTCATCTTTAAATGGACTCCAAGCCTCCTTCCACATTTTGGCTATTGTGGACATTGGTGCTATAAACATCGGGGTGCAGGTGTCCCAGCGTTTCATTGCATCTGAATCTTTGAGGAAAATCCCCAACAGTGCAATTGCTGGGTCTTAGGGCAGATCTATTTTTAACTCTTTTTTAAATTTTTATTTATGATAGTCACACACACAGAGAGAGAGAGGCAGAGACACAGGCAGAGGGAAAAGCAGGCTCCATGCACCGGGAGCCCGATGTGGGATTCGATCCCGGGTCTCCAGGATCACGCCCTGGGCCAAAGGCAGGCGCCAAACTGCTGCACCACCCAGGGATCCCTATTTTTAACTCTTTGAGGAACCTCCTCACAGTTTTCCAGAGTGGCTGCACCAGTTCACATTCCCACCAACAGTGTAAGAGGGTTCCCTTTCCTCCGCATCCTCTCCAACATTTGTGGTTTCCTGCCTTGTTAATTTTCCCCATTCTCACTGGTGTGAGGTGGTTTTCTTTGTGGTTTTGATTTGTATTTCCCTGATGGCAAGTGATGCAGAGCATTTTTTCATGTGCATGTTGGCCATGTAAATGTCTTCCTCTGTGAGATTTCTCTTCATGCCTTTTGCCCGTTTCATGATTGGATTGTTTGTTTCTTTGGTGTTGAGTTTAAGAAATTCTTTATAGATCTCGGAAACTAGCCCTTTATCTGATGCGTCTTTTTCAAATATCTTCTCCCATTTTGTAGGTTGTCTTTCAGTTTTGTTGAATGTATCCTTTGCTGTGCAAAAGCTTTTTATCTTGATGAAGTGACAATAGTTCATTTTTGCTCTTGTGTCTTTTGCCTTCGTGGGTGAATCTTGCAAGAAGTTACTGTGGCTGAGTTCAAATGGGTGTAACCTGTGTACTCCTCTAGGATTTTGATGGACTCTTGTCTCACATTTAGTTCTTTCATCCATTTTGAGTTTATCTTTGTGTATGGTGAAAGAGAGTGGTCTAGTTTCATTCTTCTCCATGTGGATGACCATTTTCCCAGCACCATCTATTGAAGAGACTGTCTTTCTTCCAATGGATAGTCTTTCCTCACTTTATCGAATATTAGTTGACCATAAAGTTCAGGGTCCACTTCTGGGTTCTCTATTCTCTTCTGTTGATCTATGTGTCTGCTTTTGTGGCAGTACCACACTGTCTTCATGACCACAGCTTTTTAGTACACCCTGAAATCTGGCATTGCGATGCCCCCAGATATGGTTGTCTTTTTTAAAATCCCCTTGGCTATTCAGGGTCTTTTCTGATTCAACACAAATCTTAAAATAATTTGTTCTAAGTCTCTGAATAAAGTCCATGGTATTTAGATAGGGTTTGCATTAAACATGTACATTGCCTGGGTACAATTGACATTTTCACAATGTTAATTCTGCCAATCCATGAGCATGGAATATTTTTCCATCTCTTTGTGTCTTCCTCAATTTCTTTCAGAAGTGTTCTATTGTTTTTAGAGTATAGATCATTTACCTCCTTGGTTAGGTTTATTCCTAGGTATCTTATGATTTCGGTGCAATTTTAAATGAAATTGACTCCTTAATTTCTCTTTCCTCAGTCTCATTGTCAGTGTATAGAAATGCCATTGATTTCTGGGCATTGAGTTTTTATCTTGCAACGCTACCAAATTGCTGTATGAGTTCTAGCAATCTTGGGGTGGAGGCTTTTGAGTTTTCTAGGTAGAGTATCATGTCATCAGAGAAGAGGGAGTGTTTGACTACTTATATTTGCCAATTTGAATGCCTTTAATGTCTTTTTGCTGTCGACTGCTAAGGCTAGGACTTCCAGACTATGTTGAATCGCAGTGGTGAGAGTGGGACCATCCCTGTCTTGTTCTGATATTATGGGAAAGGCTCCCAGTTGCTGCCCCACTGAGATGATATTTGCTGTGGGCTTTTCCTAGATTGCTTTTAAGATTACGAGAAATATTCTGTCTCTCCCTATGCCCTGAAGTGTTTTTTTTTCTTTTTTTTTTCATTTATTTATGATAGTCACACAGAGAGAGAGAGAGAGGCAGAGACACAGGCAGAGGGAGAAGCAGGCTCCATGCACCGGAGCCTGACGTGTGGACTCGATCCCGGGTCTTTCAGGAATTGCGCCCTGGGCCAAAGCCCCATGCCCTGAAGTGTTTTTTTTCTTTTTTTTTTCATTTATTTATGATACCACACAGAGAGAGAGAGAGAGGCAGAGACACAGGCAGAGGGAGAAGCAGGCTCCATGCACCGGGAGCCTGACTGTGGACTCGATCCCGGGTCTTTCGGTCGCCCCTGGGCCAAAGTTCCTGCCCTTGGCCTGGGCTCAGTTTTTATTCTATTGTGGGCTTGCTGTGCCAACAATGAGCAATCAGGAGGAAATGACGGAGTGAATCCCTTCTCACGAGCATCACAGAGAATAAATAATGAGACTGTACCAAGGAGCACAAGACTTGTGCACTGAGCCACACTAGGCTCTGGAGGCCGTCCTGGGTTATTGGTTTGGAGCCTCATCTTGTGAAAATGTCCGCAGTTCCTGAAGCCACCCTCAATTTCAATGACATTCCTGTCAAGTCATGGTGGCAGATCCTATACATAGAAAAAAAACCCAAAACATCCAACAGCCCCACAATGACCCCGGAGAGCAAATCAGTATTGGAGAAGCAGGACAGAGCGGACGCAGCACTCCTATTTCAAACGATGTCACAGGGATCCCTGGGTGGCGCAGCGGTCTGGCGCCTGCCTTTGGCCCAGGGCGGAACCTGTGAGACCCGGGATCGAATCCATGTCGGGCTCCCCGTGTATGGAGCTTGCCTTTTCCCTCTGCCTGTGTCTCTACCTCTCTCTCTGACTGTAAGTTAATTAAAAAAATTAAAAATATTTTAAAAAAATAATAAAACAAACGATGTCACAGAGACAAGGAATAAAGCAGTGTTGTCTTCGGGACTCCGCCTGGCTCTGTTGGTTAACATCTGACTCTTGACCCACCTCCGGTCCTGATCTCGGGGCCGTGAGTTCTAGCCCAGGGCTGGTCCATGGACGAGGCCTGATGCCTACGTAAACAAACCAGACCCACGAGGGTGTCCAGCATAAGCTGAAGGAGCAGAACAGAAAGTCCAGTAGGAAACATGCTCTGATACAACTGATTTTTAATTAATTTAATTTAAAGCCAATAATTAAATATGTGTATTATACTTTCAGAGGATGAATTCAGGGATTCACCAGTTGGAGCTAAACAGCAGTCCTCGTGAATCATGTGCCCTCCTTCATGCTGGTCCCTTTATCCCCTCCCTCGTCCCCTCCCTTGCAGCGACAATCAGTTGTTTCCTTATATAAGAGTCTGTATTCCCTGCATCTGTTTTCATCTTATTTGTTTTTCCTTCCCTTCACAGTTGTTCATCTGCTTTGCTTCTTTAATTCCATCTATGAATGACACCACACGGTCATTCTCTTTCCGACTGACCTATTTCACTTAAGATGATCCCTCTCCTTCTATCCACGTCATTGCAAATGCAAGATTTCCTTCTTTGATAGCTGCGTACCATTCCTCTCTCTATGCATCATCTATTTCCTATCCTCTTTATCCATCATCAGTCAGAGGGCACTGAGGCTCCTCCACAATGTGACTACTGTGGACACGTCTGCTGTGGACATTGGGGTGCTGGTGTCCCGAGTCTCACTGCATCTGTATCTTCGGAGTGAGCTCCAGGCCGTACATGCTGGTCGCAGGGCGACTCTATTGTAACTTCCTGAGGGTCCTCCACACCGTTTCCAGGGCGGCTACCCAGCCCGCTGTCCAGCCCAGAGTGGAAGAGGGTTGAGTGAGTTTTACAGGACGTGGTAAAAGTCTGGTCCACATTTCATTTCGTGTCTTTGGGCTCCAATTCCTTCTCCTTAAGTATTTTTGAGGAACCCGGTGTGTTGGGCTCCTTTTCAGTGAGCTGTTTCCGAAGCTAACAGGCCCAGCTGGAGCCTGGAAGGAGGCAGAGGTGGGCCCAGGGATGGGCAGGTGCCTCCTGCACAGTCCTGTAGCATCTGAGCATCCCGCAGGGGGTGCTCTGGAGCCCAGGCACTGCACAGGGGGCACTCATGCGCAGTAGGCCTCCTCTGCTCCAGTAACAGGAGCCAGCCTGTGCTGGGGAGGCCTGAGGAAGACGGGGGGACACATCCACGCTGATGAGAACAGCCTCCTCAGAGCCTGTGGGGAGTCTTCAGGGGGATATTGCTCAGCATTCACGCTGACAGGAGTCCCAGTCTCCTCACGACACACGGTGAAGCTTCAGGAAGATGTGGGTCCAATCCACCCTGACAGGAGCCCCTGGACTGCTTCAGGACCTCCCAGGAGGCTTCAGGAATAGTTGGCCCACACCCACCCTGAGAGGAGCCCCTGGGCTGCCTCAGGACCGCAGGGAGGCTTCAGTAAGATGTGGGCCCGCATCCACGCTGACAGGAGCCCCTGGGCCACCTCAGGACATGCGGGGAGGCTTCTGAAACAATGTGGCCGCGACCACTCTGGCAGGAGCTAATGGGCCCCTCAGGACATAAGTTGAGTCTTCTGGAAGCTGGGGGCCGCATCCACAGTGACAGGAGCCCCGGCCACCTTAGAACCTGTGGTGACGCTTCAGGAGGACATGGGGCCATGTCCACACAACAGACACTGATGTCCTCAGGACCCCAGTGTAGACATCGGGAAATATCGGGATGCGTCCATCCGGACAGAAGACCCCAGCCTTGTCAGAGCTGTGGTGAGGCCTAAAAAATGTGGATGCCGAATCCACACTGACAGGAGTCTCTGGCCTCCTGAGGACCCACTGTGATGATTGGGATGATTTGGGGCCACGTCCATTCTGACAGGAGCCCCCAGCCTCCTCAGGTCTTATGGTGAGGCTGAGGAAAATGTGGGGTCACGTCAGACTGAGAGGACCCCCGTCCTCCTCAGGACTTGCACTTTGGCTTCGGGACACATGGGGCTGGTCTAGGCTGACAGGAACCCACAGCCTCCTCAGGACTTGAGGTGAGTTTTTCAGGGGACATGGAGCCATGTCCAGGCTGACAGGAGCCCCCGGCCTCCTGAGAACCTGCTGTGAGGCTTCCAGAGGATGTGAGGAATACTCCCAGTGACAGGAGACCTGGCATACTCAGGACCCGTGACTATGACTCTGGAAGACGTGGAGCCACGTCACGCTCACAGGAGCCCGGCGTCCTCAGGACCCCTGGAGGACACTGGAGGCGCCGTTGTGGGCCTCGTCCATGTCAAGAAGGGACTCCTCAAACCATAGGTAAGTGAATGGGTAGAATGAATGGTACGGTCAGGGAGGGGAGGCAGTTTGTGGTTAGGCCTAGGGGTTAGTCATGTTAGGGGTTAGTCATTATGATTATGGTTATGGATTAGAGGTTAGGGTGAGGGATAAGGGTAAGGGTAAGTGGTTAGGAGTTACGATGGGGTTTGGGTTAGGGACAGGAGTTAGAGTTAGGGTTAGGGTTTAGACTTTAGGGATTAGGGCAGGAGATTAGGAGTTGGGGTTTGGGTTATGGTTAGAGTCAGGGTTGGGCTAGATTTGCAGTTAGGGTTACAGGTTGGGTGTGAGTTAGTGTTAGTGTTTAGGGTTAGGGGTTAGAGTTAAAGTTAGGGCTAGGTTTAGGGTTAGGGTGAGGGTTTAGGTTAGGATAGGGGTTAGGGCTAGGGTTAGGTTTAGTGTTTGTTTAGGGGTTAGGGTTAGGGACAGGTCAGGGTCAGGGTACGGTTTGGAAAATGGTAAGAGGGTTAGGCAGTGGGTTGGGATTAGTTTTAGGGTACAGTTTAGTGTAGAGTTTGGGGTATGAGATAGGATTAGTATTAGAGTGTTAGGGTTGTGTACAGGTTAAGGTTAGGATTAGGAATTGAGTACATTAAGATAAGGTTAGGGTTATAGGTATGGTTAGGGTTAGATTTAAGGTAAGGGTCAGAGTTAAGGGTTTTAGAATAGGTTTAAGAGTTAGGGGAGGGCTGGCAGGAAGGTTCAGTCAATGTGTTTCGGTCTTGGGGTTTGTGTTTGGTTTTTGATTAGTGATAGTTCTTGTTTAAGGATGACCTTAACATTAGGCTTAAGTGTATGGTTAGGGTTATGCTGTGTATGGTTAGAGTTTGTGTTTGGCATGTGCCTGCACTGGGATCCTAGCATCTTGGGTAGTTTAGTTTTATGCCCTCTATTTAGGTTTCAGGTTCAAGATAGCCTGATGCCCCCAAGTCAGTGGCCTCCCCAGAGAATCAAAATCCAGGCTTCTGCTGGGGTGAGAATAGGCATGGCAGGCTTCTCCTGAGCTGAGCTAAGGAGGGGATTTTGGCTCTAGTTCTTTTTTTTTATTTATGATAGTCACACAGAGAGAGAGAGGCAGAGACACAGGTAGAGAGAAAAGCAGGCTCCACGACCGGGAGCCCGACGTGGGATTTGATCCCAGGTCTCCAGAATCGCGCCCTGAGCCAAAGGCAAGCGCCAAACCGCTGCGCCACCCAAGGATCCCAGATTTGTGGCTATAAAGACTGTTTGGTTTCAGTTGCCTTTCTGATTTTATCTCTTGTGCGACATGTTTTCTCTATACTACCAATTATTTTAAGTTTTACTTGAATTCCTCTTTGTAAACACAGTATGATATAGTTTCAGGTTTACCACATAGTGATTCAACCCTTGAATACAATGCCTGGTACTGATCAGAGTGACCTCCACTATCCCATCCCCTGATTCCCCATCCCCCCCACCTTCCTCTGGTTGATTACTTTATTCTCTGTGACTAAGAGTGTGTTTTTTTTTTTGTTTGCTTCTCTCATCCCCCCCTCTGCCCCTTTGCCAGTTTGTTTGGTTTCTTAAAATTCACATGTGAATGCAATTGTATGGTATTTGGTATCTCTTTCTCTGACTGAGTTCATTTAGCATAAGTGTCTTCCACTTCTCCCACGTCATTGTAAATGGCTTCATTTCATCCTTCCTGATGACCGAGTGATGTCGCAGTGTGTATATTTACCACATCGTCTGGCCCATTCATCTGTCGATGGACATCTGGGTGTATACACAGTTTTGCTGTTGTTGATAATGCTTCTACCAACACTTGGCTGCGTGTTCCTCTTCAAATCTACTAAACTACTTTGTATCCTCGGGGTAAATACCTAGCTGTGCAATTTTGGAATGTAGGGTAGCTATATTTTAACTTCTTTTAAAAATTTTTTATGATAGTCACAGAGGGAGAGGCAGAGACACAGGTAGAGGGAGAAGCAGGCTACATGCCCCGGGAGCCCGACGTGGGATTCGATCCCGGGTCTCCAGGATCACGCCCTGGGCAAAGGCAGGCGCCAAACCGCTGCGCACCCAGGGATCCCCTATTTTTAACTTCTCGAGGACCCTCCAGACTGTTTTCCACAGTGGCTGCACCTTTATTTATGTATTCATGAGAGACACAGAGAGTCAGAGTTATCAGCAGAGGGAAAATGAGGCACATGTGGGGAGCCTGATGTGGGAGTGATTCCCCCAGGATCATGACATGAGCCAAACAGATGCTCAAACACTGAGGCACCCAGGTGCCTTGCTGATTCAATTTCTTTGCTAGTTATGGGTGTGTTCATATTTTCTATTTTTCCTATTTCAGTTTTGCTCGTTTGCACATTTCTAGGGATTTGTCCATTTCTTCCAGGACTCCCAGTTTGTTAGCATATCATCTTTCATAGTATTCCCTTATAATTGTCTAATTTTCTGGTGTTGATTGTGATCTCTCTTCTCTCATTTGTGATTTTATTTATTTAGGTCTTTTTCTTTTTCGTTGATAAGGCTGGCTAAGGCTTGATCCATTTTATTAATTATTTTGAAGAACCAGCTCTTAGTTTCATTATTCCATTCTACTGTTTTGTTTTTTCTGCATTGTTTATTTCTTCTCTCATCTTTTTTTTTCCCTTCTTCTGTAGGCTTTAGGCTTTGTTTGCTATTCCTTTTCCAGCCTATGGGCGGGTTAGGTGGTGTGTATTGGAGACTTTGTTTTTGAGATAGGCCTGTATTGCTATGTACTTCCCTCTTAGGATTGCCTTTGCAACATCCAGAGGTTTGAGAGAAACGTTTTCATTTTCATTTGTTTTAAATTTGATCTTTAATTTCCTGGTTGCTCCATTCATTCTCTAGTAGGATGTTCATAATCTCACGTATTTTGGTCTGTCCAATTTTTTTCTTACTGTCGACTTCGAGTTTCATAGAGTCATGGTGAAAATGTACAGGGTGTGATATCAACCTTCTTGTACCTGTTGTACCTGTTGAGGGCTGATTTGTGGGCCATGATATGATCTGTTCTGGAGAATGTCCCATGTGCACTTGAAAGGAATGTGTATTCTGCTTTAGGAAGAAATGTTCAGACTATATCTGTTGAGTCCCTGTGGTCCAGTGTGTCAAGACTATTGTTCCCCTGTTGATTTTCTGCTAGACGATCGGTCCATTGCCATAAGTGGGTGTTTAAAATCCCCTGTCATTGTATTATTATCAGTGAGTTCCTGTATGTTTGTTGTTAATTGGTTTCTATATTTGTACTCCCATGTTGGCAGCATATATTTAGTTGTTTGAACTTTTTTTAAATAAATTTATTTTTTATTGTTCAATTTACCAACAAAGAATAACACCAGTGCTCATCCCGGCAAGGGACCCCCTCAGTGCCCTTCACCCATTCCCGCACCCCCGCCCTCTCCCCTTCCAGCATCCCTTGTTCCTTTTCAGAGTTAGGAGTCTTTATGTTCTGTCTCCCTTTCTGATATTTCCCACACGTTTCTTCTCCATTCCCTTATATTCCCATTCACTATTATTTATATTAACAATTGAATGAGAACATACGTTTGTCCTTCTCCGAACTTACTTCACTTAGCATAATACCCTCCAGTTCCATCCACGTGAAGCAAATGGTGGGTATTTGTGTTTCTAATGGCTGAGTAATATTCCATTGTAAAAAACCACATCTTCTTTATCCATTCATCTTTCGATGGACACCATGCTCCGTCCACAGTTTCGGTATTATGGACATTCTTGCTAAAAACATCGGGGTGCAGGTGTCCGGCATTTCATTGCATCTGAATATTTTGGGTAAATCCCCAAGAGTGCAATTGCTGGGTCATAGGGCAGGTCTATTTTTAACTCTTTGAGGAACCTCCACACAGTTTTCCAGAGTGGCTGCACCAGATCACATTCCACCAACAGTGTAAGAGGGTTCCCTTTCTCCGCATCCTCTCCAACATTTGTGGTTTCCTGCCTTGTTCTTTTCCCCATGCTCACTGGTGTGAGGTGGTATCTCATGGTTTTGATTTGTATTTCCCTGAGGCAAGTGATGAGCATTTTCTCATGTGCATGTTGGCCATGTCTATGTCTTCGTCTGTGAGATTTCTGTTCATGTCTTTTGCCCATTTCATGATTGGATTGTTTGTTTCTTTGGTGTTGATTTTAAGAAGTTTTTTATAGATCTAGGAAACTAGCCCTTTATCTGATACGTCATTTGCAAATATCTTCTCCCATTCTGTAGGTTGTCTTTAGTTTTGTTGACTGTATTTTGCTGTGCAAAAGCTTCTTATCTTGATGAAGTACAATAGTTCATTTTTGCTTTTGTTTTTTTGCCTTTGTGGATGAATCTTGCAAGAATTTACTGAGGCCGAGTTCAAAAAGGGTGTTGCCTGTGTTTCCTCTAGGATTTTGATGGACTCTTGTCTCACATTTAGATCTTTCATCCATTTTGAGTTTATCTTTGTGTATGGTGAAAGAGAGTGGTCTAGTTTCATTCTTCTGCATGTGGATGTCCAATTTTCCTACCACCATCTATTGAAGAGATTGTCTTTCTTCCAATGGATAGTCTTTCCTCTTTTATCGAATATTAGTTGACCATAAAGTTCAAGGTCCACTTCTGGGTTCTCTATTCTGTTCCATTGATCTATGTGTCTGTTTTTGTGCCAGTTCCACACTGTCTGATGACCACTTTGTAGTACAACTGAAATCTGCATTGTGATGCCCCAGATATGGTTTCTTTTTTAAAATCCCCTGGCTATTCGGGGTCTTTTCTAATTCCACACAAATCTTGAAATAATTTGTTCTAACTCCGAAGAAAGTCCATAGTATTTTGATAGGGATTGCATTAAACGTGTACATTGCCCTGCGTAACACGACATTTTCACAATATTAATTCTGCCAATCCATGAGCATGGTATATTTTCCAACTCTTGTGTCTTCCTCAATTTCTTTCGAAGCTTCTATAGTGTTTATGGTTTCGATCTTTACCTCCTTGGTTAGGTTTATTCCTAGGTATCTTATGCTTTTGGGTGCAATTGTAAATGAGATTGACTCCTTAATTTCTCTTTCTTCAGACTCATTGTTAGTGTATAGAAATGCCATTGATTTCTGGGCATTATTTTGTATCCTGCAATGCTACCAAATTGCTGTATGAGTTCTAGCAATCTTGGCATGGAGGCTTTTGGGTTTTCTAGGTAGAGTATCATGTCATCGGTGAAGAGGGAGAGTTTGACTACTTTTTGGCCAATTTGAATGCCTTTAATGTCTTTTTTTGTCTGATTGCTGAGACTAGGACTTCCAGTACTATTTTGAATAGGGTGGTGAGAGTGGACATCCTGTCTTGTTCCTTATCTTAGGGGAAAGGCTCCCAGTGCTTCCCCATTGAGAATGAATTTTGTGGGCTTTTCGTAGATGGCTTTTAAGATGTCGAGGAATGTTCCCGATATCCCTATGCTCTGAAGGGTTTCATCAGCAATGAATGCTCTATTTTGTCAAATGCTTTCTCTGCATCTAATGAGGATCATATGTTCTTGGTTTTTCTCTTGCTGATATGATGAATCACATTGTTTGTTTGACGAGTGTTGAATCAGCCTTGTGTCCTGGGATAAATCCTACTTTCATGGTGAATAATTTTCTTAATGTACTGTTGGATCCTATTGGCTAGTATCTTGTTGAGAATTTTTGCATCCATGTTCATCAGGGATATTGGTCTGTATTCTCCTTTTTGGTGGGGTCTTTGTCTGGTTTTGGAATTAAGGTGATGCTGGCCTCATGGAACGAATTTGGAAGTACTCCATCTCTTTCTATCTTTCCAAACAGCTTTAGTAGGAGAGGTATGGTTTCTTCTTTAAACGTTTGATAGAATTCCCCTGGGAAGCCATCTGGCCCTGGTCTTTTGTGTCTTGGGAGGTTTTGGATGACTGCTTGAATTTCCTCTCTCTTATTGGCCTGTTCAGGTTTTCTATTTCTTCCTGTTCCAGTTTTGGTAGTTTGTGGCTTTCCAGGAATGCGTCCATTCCTTCTAGATTGCCTAATTTATTGGCGTATGGCTGTTCATAATATGTTTTTAAAATCGTTTGTATTTCCTTGGTGTTGGTAGTGATCTCTCCTTTCTCATTCATGATTTTATTAATTTGAATCTTCTCTCTTCTTTTTAATAAGACTGGCTAATGGTTTATGTATCTTATTCTTTCAAAGAAGCAACTCCTGGTTTTGTCGATCTGTTCTACAGTTCTTCTGGTCTCGATTTCGTTGAGTTCTGCTCGAATCTTAAATAACTCTCTTCCTCTGGGTGTAGGATTATCTGCTGTTTTTTTCCCTAGCTAGTTTATGTGTAAGGTTACCTTTGTATTCGAGTTCTTTACAGTTTTTGAATGGAGGCTTCTATTGTGATGTATTTCCCCTTAGGACTGCTTGTGCTGCATCCCAAAGATTTTGAACAGTTGTATCTTCATTCTCATTAGTTTCCATGAATCTTTTTTTAATAAATTAATTTTTATTTGTGTTCAATTTACCAACATACATAAGAAACACAGTGCTCATCCCATCAAGTGCTCCCTCAGTGTCCATCACCATTCTCCCCACCACCCACCCTCCTACCCTTCTACCACCCCTAGTTCGTTTCCCAGAGTTAGATGTCTTTATGTTCTGTCTCCAATTCTGATATTTCCCACACAATTCTTCTCCATTCCCTTATATTCCCTTTCACTATTATTTATATTCCCCAAATGAATGAGAACATACACTATTTGTCCTTCTCTGATTGACATACTTCACTCAGTGTAATACCCTCCAGTTCATCCACGTTGAAGCAAATGGGGGTATTTGTCGTTTTTAATGGCTGAGTAATATTCCATTGTATACATAAACCACATCATCTTTATCCATTCATCTTTCGATGGACACCAAGCCTCCTTCCACATTTTGGCTATTGTGGACATTTCTGCTATAAACATCAGGGTGCAGGTGTCCCGGCGTTTCATTGCATCTCAATCTTTGAGGTAAATCCCCAACTGTGCAATTGCGGGTCGTAGGGCAGGTCTATTTTTAACTCTTTGAGGAACCTCCACTCAGTTTTCCAGAGTGGCTGCACCAGATCACATTCCCACCAACAGTGTAAGAGGGTTCCCTTTTCCGCATCCTCTCCAACATTTGTGGTTTCCTGCCTTGTTAATTTTCCCCATGCTCACCTGTGTGAGGTGGTATCTCATTGTGGTGGTTGTATTTCCCTGATGGCAAGTGATGCAGAGCATTTTTCATGTGCATGTTGGCCATGTCAATGTCTTCTCTGTGAGATTTCTCTTCATGCCTTTTGCCCATTTCATGATTGAATTGTTTGTTTCTTTGGTGTTGAGTTTAATAAGTTCTTTATAGATCTTGGAAACTAGCCCTTTATCTCATACGTCATTTGCAAATAACTTCTCCCATTCTGTAGTTGTCTTTTAGTTTTGTTGACTGTATCCTTTGCTGTGCAAAAGCTTCTTATCTTGATGAAGTCACAATAGCTCATTTTGCTTTTGTTTTTTTGCTTCGTGGATGTATGCAAGAAGTTACTGCGGCCAAGTTCAAAAAGGTGTTGCCTGTGTTCTCCTCTAGGATTTTGATGGACTCTTGTCTCACATTTAGATTTTATCCATTTTGAGTTTATCTTTGTGTATGGTGAAAGAGAGTGGTCTAGTTTCATCCTTCTGCATGTGGATATCCATTTTCCCAGCACCATTTATTGAAGAGACTGTCTTTCTTCCAATGGATAGTCTTTCCTCCTTTATCAAATATGAATTGACCATAAAATTCGGGGTCCACTTCTGGGTTCTCTATTCTGTTCTATTGATCTATGTGTCTAATTTTGTGCCAGTACCACACTGTCTTGGTGACACAGCTTTGTTGTACAACCTGAAATCTGGCATTGTGATGCCCCCAGATATGGTTTCTTTTTTAAAATTCCCTGGCTATTCGGGGTCTTTTCTGTTTCCACACAAATCTTAAAATAATTTGTTCTAACTCTCTGAAAAATTTCATGGTACTTTGATAGGGATTGCATTAAACGTGAACATGGCCTGGGTAACATTGACATTTTCACAATATTAATTCTGCCAATCCATGAGCATGGAATATTTTCCATCTCTTGGTGTCTTCCTCAATTTCTTTCAGAAGTTTCTATAGTTTTAGGGTATAGATCATTTACCTCCTTGGTTAGGTTTATTCCTAGGTATCTTATGCTTTTGGGTGCAATTGTAAATGAGATTGACTCCTTAGTTTCTCTTTCTTCAGTCTCATTGTTAGTGTATAGAAATGCCATTGATTTCTGGGCATTGATTTTGTATCCTGCAGCTACCAAATTGCTGTATGAGTTCTAGCAATCTGGGGGGAGGGTTTTGTGTTTTCTAGGTAGAGTATCATGTCATCGGTGAAGAGGGAGAGTTTGACTCTTTTGGCCAATTTGAATGCCTTTAATGTCTTTTGTTGTCTGATTGCTGAGGCTAGGACTTCCAGTACTATGTTGAATAGAGTGGTGAGAGTGGACATCCCTGTCTTGTTCCTGATCTTAGGGGAAAGGCTCCAAGTCCTGCCCATTGAGAATGATATTTGCTGTGGGACTTTTCCTAGATGGCTTTTAAGATGTCGAGGAATGTTCCCTCTATCCCTACGCTCTGAAGTGTTTTGATCAGGAATGGATGCTCTATTTTGTCAAATGCTTTCTCTGCATCTAATGAGAGGATCATATGGTTCTTGGTTTTTCTCTTGCTGATATGATGAATCACATTGATTGTTTTAAAAGTGTTGAACCAGCCTTATGTCCCAGGGATAAGTCCTACTTGGTCATGGTGAATAATTTTCTTAATGTATTGTTGGATCCTATTGGCTAGTATCTTGTTGAGAATTTTTGCATCCATGTTCATCAGGGATATTGGTCTGTATTCTCCTTTTTGGTGGGGTCTTTGTCTGGTTTTGGAGTTAAGGTGATTCTGGCTTCATAGAACTAATTTGGAAGGACTCCATCTTTCTATTTCCAAACAGCTTTAGTAGGATAGGTATGGTTTCTTCTTTAAACGTTTGATAGAATTCCCCTGGGAAGCCATCTGGCCCTGGACTTTTGTGTCTTGGGAGGTTTTGGATGACTGCTTCAATTTCCTCTTATTGGCCTGTTCAGGTTTTCTATTCTTCCTGTTCCAGTTTTGGTAGTTTGTGGCTTTCCAGGAATGCGTCCATTTCTTCTACATTGGTAATTTATTTCGTATAGCTGTTCATAATATGTTTTTAAAATCGTTTGTATTTCCTTGGTGTTGGTAGTGATCTCTCCTTTCTCATTCATGATTTTATTAATTTGAGTCTCTCTTTCTTTTTAATAAGACTGGCTAATGTTTTATGTATGGTATTAATTCTTTCATAGAACCAACTCCTGGTTTGTTGATCTGTTCCACATTCTTCTTCTGGTCTCGATTTCCTTGAGGTCTGCTCGAATTTTAATTAACTCTTATTCTTTGGGTGTAGGATCTATCTGCTGTTTTTTTCTCTAGCTCCTTTATGAGTAAGGTTAGCTTTTGTATTTCCATTCTTTCCAGTTTTTGAATGGATGCTTGTATTGTGATGTATTTCCCCCTTAGGACTGCTTGTGCTGCATCCCAAAGATTTTGAACGGTTGTATCTTCATTCTCATTAGTTTCCATGAAACTTTTTAATTTGCTCAATTTCCTGGTTGACCCTTTCATCTTTTAGCAGGATGGTCCTTAACCTCCACGTGTTTGAAGTCCTTCCAAACTTCTTGTTGTGATTTAGTTCTAATTTCAAGGCATATGGTCTGAGAATATGCAGGGGACGATCTGAATCTTTTGGTATCGGTTCAGATGTGATTTGTGACCCAGTATGTGGTCGATTCTGGAGAAAGTTCCATGTGCACTTGAGAAGAACGTTTATTCAGTTCAGTTTGGATGTAAAGTTCTATAGATCTGTGAAATCTATCTGCTCCAGTGTATCATTTAAAGCTCTCGTTTCTTTGGAGATGTTGTGCTTAGAAGACCTATCGAGGGTAGAAAGAGCTAGATTGAAGTCACCAAGTATAAGATAATATTATCTAAGTATTTCTTCACTTTGGTTATTAATTGGTTAAATTTGGCAGCTCCCACATTGGGGCATTATATTGAGGATTGTTAAGTCGTCTTGTTGGATAGATCCTTTAAGTATGATATAGTGTCCGTCTTCATCTCTCACTACATCTTCGGGGTAAATTTTAGTTTACCTGATATAAGGATGGCTACCCTGCTTTCTTTTGAGGACCATTTGAATGGTAAATGGTTCGCCAACCCATTATTCTCAGATTGTACGTGTCCTTCTGTCTAATATGAGTCTCTTGTATACAGCAAATAGATGGTCCTGCTTTTTTATCCAGTTTGAAACCCTGCACCTTTGATGGGGTCATTAAGCCCTTTCACGTTCAGAGTTACTATCGACAGATATGAGTTTAGTGTCATCATGATATCTATTCAGTCCTTGTTTTTGTGGATTGTTCCACTGAACTTCTTCTTAAAGGGGAATTTTAAGAGTCCCCCTTAAAATCTTGCAGAGCTGGTTTGGAGGTCACATATTCTTTCAGTTCCTGCCTGTCTTGAAGCTCTTTATCTCTCCTTCCATTTTGAATGAGAGCCTTGCTGGATAAAGTATTCTTGGTTGCATGTTCTTCTCATGAGGACCCTGAATATATCCTGCCAGCCTTTCTGGCTGCCAGGTCTCTGTGGAGAGGTCTGCGGTTACCCTAATGCTCCTCCCCATAAAGGTCAGGATTTCTTGTCTCTTGCGCTTTAAGGATCTTCTCTTTATCTTTGGAATTTGCAAGCTTCACAATTAATGTCGAGTTGTTGGACGCTTTTTATTGATTCATGGCTGGGGTATCTCTCTATTTCCTGGATCTGAATGCCTGTTTCTGTTCCCAGATTAGGAAAGTTTTCAGCTCGGATTTGTTCAAATACATATTCTGGCCTTCTGTCCCTTTCAGTGCCCTCGGTACCCCCAATTACACATAGGTTTTTCTTCCTCAGGCTGTCGTTTATTTCCCTTAATCTGTCTTCCTGGTCTCTTAATTGTCTGTCTCTTTTTTTTGGTCTGTCTCTTTTTCCCTCAGTTTCCCTCTTTGCCATCAACTTGTCTTCTATGTCACTCACTCGTTCTTCCACCTCATTAACCGTCGTCGTTAGGACTTCTACTTTGGTTTGCATCTCATTCAATTGATTTTTACTTTCTGCCTTATTGGATCTAAAATTCTGCAGTCATGAAGTCTCGTGAGTCCTTTATGCTTTTATCTAGAGCCACCAATAGCTGTATAATAGTGCTTCTGAATTGGCTTTCTGACATTGAATTTTAATCCAGATTTTGTAACTCTGTGGGAGAGAGGATTGTTTCTGATTCTTTCTTTTTGTGGTGAGGTTTTCCTTCTAGTCATTTTGCTCAGTGCAGAGTGGCCAAAAACAAGTTGAATTTGGTAAAGGAGAAAAAGAGTAGAGAGAGAACGAAAGATAAGAGAAAAATAAAAAAGAAAAAAGGAAGAAAATAGGAAAAAAGAGAATAAAAGAGAAAGAAAAAGAAAGAAAGGGGGAGAAAAAGGGTGGGGGAAGCAATCAGAATTAAAAAAAATTGGGGGGACTATCTTCTGATTCTGTAAACTTTAAGACCCTTGACATCCCTTGGAACTTGTCCATCTAGCAGCTCTTCTGGGGGAGGGTCCTGTTGTGCTGATTTTCAGGTGTTAGCCCTTGGGGCAGCTCCTCTCCCCCTTCCTGGTGTAGTGCTCAGTGGGGGTTGTTTACCCCGTGAAGCCCAAGGAGGAACAACCCCAGTGACAGTGGCCAGGTCTGAAAACCGGTATTCAACCCCCACAGTAATTCCAGAGCAGTCCATCTGCAGGGCCTGGGGGCCCGGGGTGGGGCTGCTGATCTGCGGAGCTCTTGGCAGGAGGATCCTTACTGTCCTGGGCCCTCCGGGCCTCTGCCTGTCCCGGGGGAGGCCAAATCCTGGGCTGTGTCCCAGCGCCCTGTTCTCCGGAGCCTGTGCTGTTGGATTCTCATTCCCAGCCGTGCAGCCACCTCTCCATGTAGCTGCCGCCCAAGCCCCTCTGAGCTGCTCCAGGAGCTACTTCCTCTGGCCTAGGCCCCGCCACCTAGCTGCTCCCCCGGACCCGCAACCCCCTCCGCACAGAGCCACCACCTGAGACCCTCAGAGCTGTTCCTGGGTCAATCCATGTGCCCTGCAGCCCTTAAAGAGCTAGGTGCACTCTCCTGGGAGTGTCCCATGGAGCCCGAGGGTATCTCTGCCCTCCTGGGGTACTGCTCTGAATCCTTGTGGGCGACATTCCACCCTGGAAGATTGGTGCAGCTCCTCCTCTCTGATACAGAGCTCTCCTGACTGTGGGACACTCGCCCTGGCCTTAGCCCGGCTCCTCATTGGGCCTCTCCCCCTTGGATGCCCTTTGTTTCTTTAGTTCTTTTTCCCATCTTCCTACCTTGAAAGAAGCGTGAACTTTTCTCACTGTAGCATTCTATCTGGTCTCTGTTTAAATCTCAGGCCGAATTCCTAGATTTTCAGGATATTTTGAAGGTTATCTAGGTAATTTGGTGGGGAGAGGTGACTTGGGTACCCTTCTCTTCCGCCATCTTGCCCCTCCTCCTGTATGTTGCCTTTTAGCTTTGGTTGTTTCCTTCACTTTGCACAAGCTTTTCAATTTGATGAAGTCCCAATATTATTTTTGCTTTTGTTTCCCTCACCTCAGAGGCATATCAAGAAAGAAGATCCATGACGGGCACTGGGTGTTATTCTGTATGTTAGTAAATTGAACACCAATAAAAAAAAAAAAAAAAAAAAAAAAAAAAAAAAAAAAAAAAGAAAGAAGATCCAATGGCCAATGTCAAAGATGTTGCTGCCTATCTTTTCTTCTTTGTATGGTTTCAGGTCTCACATTTAGGTCTTTCATTCATTTTGAATTTATTTATTTTTCTTTTTTTAAATATTTTTAAAATTTTTACTTATTTATGATAGTCACAGAGAGATAGAGAGAGAGGCAGAGACACAGGTAGAGGGAGAAGCAGGCTCCATGCACCGGGAACCCGATATGGGATTCGATCCCAGGTCTCCAGGATCGCGCCCTGGGCCAAAGGCAGGCGCCAAACCGTTGCGCCACCCAGGGATCCCGAATTTATATTTTATATATATGGTGTAAGAAAGTGGTCCAGTTTCATTCTTTTGCATGTGGCTGCCTGGTTTTCCCAACACCATTTGTTCTTATCCAGGGGTCAGGGTTAGGGTTCGTTGAAGAGACTGTCTTTGTGCTTTGGATATTCCTTCCTGCTTTGTTGTCGATTAATGGATCATAGAGTTACAGGTTTGTATCTGGTTTCGGCTTTCCATTCTGTTCTATTGATCTAAGCATCTCCTGTTGGGAGATCCTTGATTGCTGATTCAATTTCTTTGCTGGCTATCTGTCTGTTCAAGTTTCTTATTTCTTCCTTTTTCATTTTGCTATGTTATATATTTCCAGGAATTGATCTATTTCTTCCAGGTTCTATGTTGCTGGCATATAATTTTTCATAATGTTCTCTTATAATCATTTGCATTTCTCTAGTGTTGGTTGTTATTTCTCTTTTCTCATTTGTGATTTTATTTGGGTCGTTGCTCATCTTTTTATCTTTTTATTTTTAAAGATATTATTTATGTATTCATGAGAGACACAGAGAGGCAGAGCTATAGGCAGAGGGAAATTGAGGCTCCATGTGGGGAGCCTGATGTGGGACTTGATTCCCCAGGACCCCGGGATCATGACCTGAGCCAAAGGAGATGTTCAACCAATGAGGCACCCAGGTGCATTGCTGATTCAATTCCTTTGCTAGTTATGGGTCTGCTCACATTTTCTATTTCTTCCTATTTCAGTTTTACTCATTTGCATATTTCTAGGCTTTTGTCCATTTCCTCCAGGTCTCACAGTATGTTAGCGTATAAGCTTTCATAGTATTCCCTTAAAATGGTCTTATTTTTCTGGTGTTGATTGTGATCTCTCTTCTCTCATTTGTGGTTTTATTTATTTAGGTATTTTCTCTTTTCTCATTGATAAGCGTGAGTAGGGCTTGATCCATTTTCTTAATTGTTTTGAAGAACCGACCGTTTGTTTTGTTATTCCATTCTACTGCTTTGTTGTTTCTGTATTGTTTATTTCTGCTCTCATCTTTTTTTTCCCCTCTTCTATAGCCTTTAGGCATTGTTTCCTATCCTTTTCCCGGTCCTGAAGGTGTAGGGTTTGGCTGTGTTATGGAGACGTCTTGTTTCTTGAGGTAGGCCTGTATTGCTATGTACTTCCCTCTTAGGACTACCTTTGCTACATCCCAGAGGTTTGGAGAAACATGTTTTCATTTTCATTTGTTTTAAATTTCCTCTTTAATTTCCTGGTTGCTCCATTCATTCTCTAGTAGGATGTTCATAATCTCCACATATTTTTGGTCTGTCCAAATTTTTTCTTACTGTCGACTTTGAGTTTCATAGCGTCGTGGTCCGAAAATGTACAGGGTGTGATATCAACCTTCTTGTACCTGTTGTACCTGTTGAGGGCTGATTTGTGGGCCATGAATGATCTGTTCTGGAGAATGTCCCATGTGCACTTGGAAGGAATGTGTATTCTGCTTTAGGTTGAAATGTTCAGAGTATATCTGTTGAGTCCCTGTGGTCCACTGTGTCAAGGCTATTTTTCCATTGTTAATTTTCTGTATAGACGATCCTTCCATTGCCATAAGTGGTTGCTAAAATCCCCTGTCATTGTATTATTATCAGTGAGTTTCTGTATGTTTGTTGTTAATTGGTTTCTATATTTAGGTACTCCCATGTTGGCAGAAAATAAATATTTAGTTGTTTGTTCTTGATAGAGAGTCTTCTTAATTATGAAATAATGCCCTTCTTCATCACTTCTTACAGTATTTGTTCTTTCTTTTTTGAAATATAAATATTTTATTTATTTATTCATGAGAGATACACAGAGAAGCAGAGGCAGAAACATAGGCAGAGGGAGAGGTAGGCTCCCCAAAGGGAGGCTGAACATGGGATCCCAGGATCACACCCTGAGCCGAAGGCAGATGCTCAACCACTGAGCCACCAGGTGTCCCCCAGGGTTTGGTTTCAAATCTCATTTGTCTGATATAAGTATGGGTCCTCCAGCTTTTGTTTGATATCCATAGCCTGGTAGATGATTTTCCCTCCCCTGTCAATCTGCTGGTGTCTATAGGTCTAACGTGAGCATCTTGTAGGCAGCATACAGATGGATCTTGTTTTTCTAATAACGATTTTATTTATGAGAAAGAGAGAGAGAGAGAGGGGCAGAAAATTAGGCAGAGAGAAAAGCATGCTCCCCACCAGGAGCCCAATATGGGACTCGATCCCAGACCAGGATCACAGCCTGAGTCAAAGGCAAATGCTCAACCCCTTGAGCCACCCAGTCATCCCGGATCATGTGTTTTAAGCCACTCTGATACCCTATATCTTTTGATTGAAGCATTTAGTCTATCAGCATGCAGAGTGATTATTCAGAGATATGAACTTTGTGCCTTTGTGTTACCGGAAGAGTTGATGTTTCTGGTGACGTTCTCTGAGCCTTTCTAGTCTTTGTTGCTTTTGTTCTCTTTTTTTCCCCCACAAGAAGAGTCCCTCTGAAAATTCCTTACTGGAATGTTTAAGTGGTCATGAACTCCTTTATATTTTGCCTTTCTGGGAAAATTGTTCTCTCTCCTTCTCTCCTGAATGACACCCTTGCTGAAGCAAGAATTCATACAAATTGGATTCCAATAAAAAGAAATTTAAAAACATAAAATAAATTTTTGGTCTTATGATTGAGGAAAATGGCATTTAGGAGCAAAACCAGAAGCTGAAAGGGAGGAGGACAGATTTCTCCATCTGTAGCCTTCACAGGGACATGATGACCTTTCCAAGGAGGGGCCTCCCCTCTGTAGGATGCTTCCTTTCCCTCTGTGCTCCTTGTTGGAACCCAGCAGGCACATCTCTGTGCCTCCAGCACCTCTGCAGTCGTGGTTTATTGCGTCTTCCATGTATCCTATTTGGGACCACAGCGTCGCGTATGGAATCATACGGCTGGTGTTAAACAACATTGGGGGGATTCCGACTTTTGTTGGTTTTGTGGTGTGTGTGTCTCTATCACATGCAGCTATCATATGCAGCTATTGGATCCTCTGGCTGGGTCACCCAAATGCCACAACGGTTGGCACAACATCATTTCTGGTGCTGCGCTGGGCAGATAGCTAGGCTCTCCTGGCAGACCCAGGGCTCGCTCCTGCAGTGACTTTCCGCTGGAGGGTTAGCTGAGCTGGAAGGTCCGGCTTGGCCATATTCTCATCTGCGGCAGTGGGTCGTGCCATGCGCTGGCTGCTTATCTTCTCCCGGATGCCTCTCTAGCAGGGAGCTAGACCTCGGTGCCACCCTGCGGGGAGCTCCTGAGGAGCTGGGTGCCCATGACAGGGGAGCACAGGGGCTCCCTGTGTGTGGGAGTTGGGGTGGGGATGGGGCTGTGGTTCCTCGGTCTGCTGTGCTGCCTGGCCTTCAGGCCGAGCCCCATGCTCACCCAGCCCCTACTCACTCGGGCAAGGAGGGTGCCCTCCACACTCTGGTGTGAGAGATCCCACGCTACAAGGTGTGCACGCTGAGTCCACCTAGTGAGGGTGGCTCAGGTGCATGAGCTGCAAGTGTGGGACCCAAGAAATTTTACAAAAATCTCCTAGCCCTGGACAAGCAGTGCAGGACTGTTTCCTATTTGTGCTACACCCGACATCTCCAGGATGACCCCCACATGACCTGCTTATGGCTTAAGGCACTGCCCCAACCTAGTCAGGCCGCTGGGCTCACCCTAATCAGAAATCAGCTCATAACAATGTAACCCTGCTTTGTGCCCCCCAAAACTGTGCCCCGATTCTGACCAAAGTAATACGCCAGCTCAAGTGGATACTATAGGGTAAGGTGTAATTCAATCGGCCACCTGTGTGTGAACCGACATGACTGTGCAACTTTCTGCATATGCATGTGCACTGGCCCCTATAAAGCTACTACGCCTTTTAGTCTCAGGGTCCAAGTCCCTGCTCCTCTGTGTCGGTTGCACTTGGACACAAGCTCCAGCTTGTAAAGAAACCCTTGGGAGTTTGCATCGGTGTTGGCTCCTCAGTGGTTTTTTGGATTCACAATCTTGGGCACAACACAAGGGACTGCTGTCCTGACATCCCTTCCAGGGCCATGCTGACCACCGCGCTGGCCCTCTCTGCCCCAGGCACACAGGCACAGGGATGATGGGTGGAGGAATTGCCCCGGAACTCAGCCAGACCCTGCCCCCTGGACAGAGGGAGCACAGACCTCCGGGTGGCTTTGCACAGACCCTGGTGACCTGAGGCTTCCTGGCTGCCACTCTGTCCACCCCTCCTGGCCTGCGGGTCACAGCCTGGGTCCCAGTAAAGTCTGTCAGGTCCTGACCCTGGCGTCTGGCCGCCCCTGCAAGGCACATGGGGAAGTCGGCTGTGTGTGCATGGCAGCGCCCCTGCAGGGGCTGGTGGGGCCTGGGTTGTGCCCCCTCTTCCTCTCTGGGGGTCTCTCTAAGCCCCGTGCACAGTTTTCTGGGAGACACAGAAATGGGCTGGCTGTGCATTTTCCTACCACAACACTTTATTTACTTTCTACAGCAAATGGGCTCAGAGCCGACGGTGCGTGCCTTCCCTGGGGAGAGAGACCATTCTGTCCTTTAGGGGATGGCACATATGACATGGGTTGTGGGTCGGGTGCTGGAGTCCCCCACCTGTGAGCATGTGTGGAATCCAGGTGGGGACATGTGTCCTGAGGTTTTAGCCTGAGAGACGGTTCTTAGGACAGCAGAGCTGACCTGGACCTACAGCCCATGAGCTCCTGTGATGGGTCCTCGAAGGGCACTTGGTCCCCGGCCTCAGGGTCCTTGGGACCCCAGCACCTGGACCAGCCTGCCTCCTGGTGTGGGTGCGGGTGGGGCCCACCGGCCTACCCTTGCCTCCCCACCCTGGGGTGTCCCAGGATCCACAGGGCACCCTAGGGTCAGCGAACCTGGATCTGTGGGGTACACCCAGGGCCCAAGAGGCCACATCCAGCTGTGAGAGGGCTCGCTCAGCCTGGGGCCAGATTCCAGGGCTGGCCAGGGCCATGGGGGGCTGGATCCTATTAGTCTTTGTGTTGGGCCTGGTGGGGGCTCAAATCAACTCAGCCCCCACAGAGCCCAGGGCCAGGTCAGCACAGGTCTCTATGGTTTAGGGGCTGTTGTCCTGTGCAGGGTATGCCGCCCTCCAGGAGGGACAGTGGGCAGAGGCAGGGCATGTTGCATCCTCTGCACCACTCAGGTGCACCCACCCTGTCGGGGGCTCCCTGTCTTTCCTCCTCCCTGCAACCCTTGGGTAGTCTATGGGACACCCGGGCTTGTAATGGGATCTGGGTATGCGGAGAACCCCGGGGAGGCTGAGCATGTCCCACAGGGGGTACCTGTACTGGGTCCTTGCTCGGGGTAAATGGTGTGGGGGTAGATGGTGTGGGGGCAAAAGTATGATTGTGGTGGAGTGTGGGGATGGTGTAGGGGGGATGGTGTTGAGGTATAGTCTGGGTGGGGATTGTGTGGGGCTGTGCGGGTGTGAGGGGGATGGTGTAGATGGGATCCCATTTGGCATGATAATGTAGGGGAATGATGTGGGAGTGGGGAATGAGCGGGATGTCATCGGGACCTGTGGACACAGGGTATCCCCTTCCCCTAAGATGCAGAAGGAGACTTCTACAGTTAAAGGCGAACCCAGTCTGGGGTTTCTTGTGACACCCGCCCCTGAGTCGTTGTGTGGTCAGTGCAGGGCCCTGGCTGGACTGGGGGCATTATCTGGGGGTCATCATAGTTTGTATGTTTTCAAATTACAAATTGTCTCAAATTAAATGCATAGAATTTAGAAATATATAAAGCACTGAGAGTGGGTGTCACTCTGACCCATCTGACCCTCATGGGATCGATGTGTGTCCTGCTTCAGCCATGGCCATGCTGCTTGGCCTCCAGGTCCAGTTCTTGCCCCCCCACATCCCCCACCCCATCCCCTGTTTCTCAAGGGGCTGTCTCTCTCCCTTATGGTGTTCGGCTCCCATGGCAACCCCTGGAGTCCCCATCCTAGTGGCCTCCTCATCCCTGAGGCCCCAGGGGTGTGGGCACTGTGGTCATCCCCATCACCCTACCATGGAGTGGTGACTTGTTGACTGCTGTTGCTCCCCTGGCCTCAGAGAACCCGTTTTCCCTACCCAGAAGCCACCGGGACCCCGAAGCCCCCTGACCTAGCAGCCTCAGCTGACCCCCTAGCAGTCCTAAAACATGATGTGGCTGCCCAACGTCCTGTTGACGTCCAGGTCTACCTGCGTGATGTCCTAGGAAGAGACAAGGGCGTCCTCCTTCATTTCCTGTGGGAAAACCGGGGAGGAGGAGCAGGTGTCAGGGACACAGACCTGACCTCTCACAAGCTGCCATGCTGGGCAGGCAGCCCTGGTGCCACCATGGGAATGTGTCCTGCTGAAACCTCCTTCCATCCTCTGGGAGGCCAGGGACGGCGGGAGTGCCCACCATGCCCGTGGGACCTGTGTGACGGCCTGTGCCCAGCTGTTGTGGGTGGGCAGGTGACTGAGTGTCACCCTGGGTGGGAGGGGATAGGGGTTCAGCCCAGGTGGGAGGGGACATGGGGGTGTTGTGCCCAAGATTGGGAATCCGAGAAACCACTAAGGAGCTGACAGCAATGCAAACACACAGGGTTGATTTCCAAACTTGAGCTTGCGTCCAAGTACACCCAACACAGCGGAGCAGGGACCTGGACCCCGAGGTGGGTTTTAGCTTAGTTTTAAGGGCTTGTCTCCGGGTCCTCCAGAAGGGCAGCAGCAATTCCTCAAGTTCTGTTTACATTTTGATATGGGTCCTTCAAGGGCATTGAGCTCTGTTCTCATTCTAATAGGCACTTCCAGCCCTTGACATGGGCTCAGTTCTTATTCTATTGTGGGGACTTTCTAGGACATTAAGCTGTAAACTTTTGTTTTTTTTTTTCCTGTAACTGAAGTAATGTAAATTTCAGCTCTTCTTCACAGGGGCCTGTGATGGCTGGATTTGTTCAAACGCTGAACGTAAAGTGGATAGGCCTTCATTTTCTTGGCCTCCTTGCGTCCCTTCCCATCCTATCTAGCTCCTTCACCCTTCCAAGGAACTCCTAAGAGAGCAATTGCAAATGACCTCAGCCTGGCAGTGTGTGTTGGGGGACAGGCCCAGGGATTTGGGATCAGGAAGATCTGGGGCACGGGTGTCCCAGTTGTGCAGCGGGATTCGATGCTGCAGGCTCTTATTCCCTAAGGCTGTCTTGACAACTGACTTTGTACATAGAAAACCTCTCCTTTGTCTTTAAAAGATGAGGAGCGAGTCAAAGCGTTTTTTCTCTGCCCATCTGATTGCTCAGATTCCAATATGAGATGTATTTCCTGTTAATAAGGATAATTTACATTCTATAGTACTATGGTTAAAATATTCTGACACAAGTCATTCAGAGGGATGAGGCTTTCTCATCTCTTTCTTCACAGCTCAGTCACTCATCAGGAAATGCATCTGTATGGATTTGGAATTAATTGAGAGACATTAGTACCAATGGTCCCATTATTATGTGAAGGATTCTTCCCTGAGATTCTTCCCCTGTTTCAACTGGCACTGAAACACTGTGAACTCTTTGGAAGACAAATGTCAAGGAGATAAATGTTATGCATTGCTAATTTTAAATGCACTTGCAATATGGTGTCTATTATAATAGAATTATTTTTATCTGATTTTTGCTATTTATTATCCGTTCCTGTTTTTCAGGTTGAGGAGGCATTATACGTGTTCATAAGTGTTTTTCTTTCCTTCTGATAAAAATTCTTACTTTGTTCCCATCGAAGGAACTCTTTAAGGCAAAAGTTCATTGAATGATTCTTAAAATGTCTTCAGACTTGGAGCCTGATTAATTTAAGTCAATTTTCAAAATAAATCTTATTTATTAGGAAAAAAACAAAGATTTACAGGGAAATTGAGAAGATAGTACAGAGCATTCGCATGCACTTGCACTCAATTTCTCCATTTATTGATATCTTATATTAGTACAGTACAAATATTAGCTAATGAATCAATATTAAAATAGTTGCATTAACCAAAGACCATACTTTATTCAGATTTCCTTAGTTTTTGCTAAGTTACCACCCCTCATATCACATTCCATTTGTCGTGTTTTCTTAGGCTCCTCTCGATTGTTACAGTCTTTCAGCATTTCCTTGTTGTTGTTGAACTGGAACACTTTGAGAAGTAGAATATTTTGTAAAATTTCCCTCAGTTGAGACATGTCTGTTGTTTATCTCATGAGTGAACTGTTTTTGTGGATTATGTACAGAGATATACTGCCATTTTCATTATATCATATAAAAAATAGATACTATCTACATGATTTATCAGTGTTGGTATCGATCTGGTCATCTTGCTGAGGTGTTTGTCAGCTTTCTCCGTAGTAAAGTGATTCATTATTATTATTATTATTATTATTTTTTATTATTATATTATCATTATTATTTTAAGTTTTTCATAATATATTTTCTAGAAGCAATTTACTATGTGTATTGCACACATAAGAGTGGGAAGCTATGCTCATGAACTTGAGGGTGGAATGTCTACACAAATTGTTTGAAATTATTCTACATGGGAGATTTCTCTTCCTTCTGGGTTTGTTTCTTTTTCAAAGATGTTATTTAATTATTTGTGAGAGAGAGGAGAGAAAAAGCTTGAGCGAGAGGGGCAGAGGGAGAGGGAGAATCAGGTTCCCTGCTGAACAGCGAGCCTGACTTGGGACCTGGATCTTGATCTGAGCCTAAGGCAGAAGCTTAACTGAGTGACCACCCAAGTGCCACTCTTTCTTTCTTTCTTTCTTTCTTTCTTTCTTTCTTTCTTTCTTTCTTTCTTTCCTTCTTTCTTTCTTTTTTAATAATAAATTTATTTTCTTATTGGTGTTCAATTTGCCAGCATACAGAATAACACCCAGTGCTCATCCCGTCAAGTGCCCCCCATCAGTGCCCGTCACCCTTTCACCCCCACCCACCGCCCTCCTCCCATTCCATCACCACTAGTTCATTTCCCAGAGTTTGGAGTCTTTATGTTCTGTCTCCCTTTCTGATATTTCCGACTCATTTCTTCTCCCTTCCCTTATATTTCCTTTCACTATTATCCATATTCCCCAAATGAATGAGAACATACAATGTTTGTCCTTCTCCGATTGACTTACTTCACTCAGCATGATACCTTCCAGTTCCATCCACGTTGAAGCAAATGGTGGGTATTTGTCTTTCCTAATGGCTGAGCAAGGCCCACCTGTTCTCTCTCTTCATCTTCTGAGTCTCCTATGATATGAATGTTATTGTTTTAATAAGTGGCTGAGTTCCCTAAATCTGCCTCTATGGTCCATAACCTTTCTTGTTTTTAAGGCTTCCACTTGGGACTGCGTCAGAGTTATAGCGTTTTTAACGTTGGCCTGACTAGATTTTAGTTCTTTTATTTCTACAGTAAGGGATTCTCTAGTTTTCTTCTGTGCTCTTTTTCTAGCCCAGCAGCTATCTTTAGAATCATTGTTTTAAACTGTAGTTAGACATCATATATGTGTATTAATGAACTTCCTGGCAGTGAGTAGAACCTCATGTTATTTTATGGAGGTGAATTTCTCAATCTCATTGTTTTTTCCAGAAAAGAATGAGGGAAGAAAAAGAAAAACCAAGAAAAACAATAACAACTGCCCTCCAAAAATAAAAAAAAAAACAAGCCTAGATTATTTTGGCCTGCTTGTTAAAAGATTCTAAATCCCAAAATAAGAAACACAATTAAAGTGATCCCTGGGTGGCACAGCGGTTTAGTGCCTGTCTTTGGCCCAGGGCGTAATACTGGAGACCCGGGATTGAATCCCACGTTGGGCTCCCGGTGCATGGAGCCTGCTTCTCCCTCTGCCTGTGTCTCTGCCTCTCTCTCTCTCTCTCTGTGACTATCATAAATAAATTTTAAATAATTAAAAAAGGAAACACAATTAAAATACCATAAAAGAAAGGGATCCCTGGGTGGCGCAGCGGTTTGGCGCCTGCCCTTGGCCGAGGGCGCGATCCTGGAGACCCGGGATCGAATCCCACATCGGGCTCCCGGTGCATGGAGCCTGCTTCTCCCTCTACCTGTGTCTCTGCCTCTCTCTCTCTCTCTCTGTGACTATCATAAATAAATAAAAAAAATAAATAAAATAAAATAAAATAAAATAAAATACCATAAAAGTAAAAATAAGAAATATATAAGGTACATACATAAAAATTAAAATAAGGCATATAATAAAAAAGAATCAAAGAAAATACATGAATATAAAGCACAAAGTACAAAGGAGGCTAGACCCTACTTTCCAGGCAGAGCTGAAGATGAAGCTCTGCAGCCTCTGTGGTTCCACAACTTAGTTGTAGCGGGTGGTCTGTGCGGGGTCTGGGGATGGGCCATGGCGCTGGTTGTCCAATGCACATCTGCTTGGGAGATGCACCTGCGGGGTCAGAGGCGGGGTGGGCGTCAGCGCCTCTGGCCTCCAGCACGCGGCGCTGTGCTGCTCCCTGAGACTGGGCCAGATGCCGGTGGGGACTTGGGTATTGTGGCTCTGGGGCTGAGCATCCCGCTCCCCAGTCTGCAGGGGCCTTCACAGAAGATTCCCCAAGCCCCCGGGTCGCCGCCGTTTCTCTCCATACCCTGCGTTTATTTTGCCTGTGTTCCAGCTTCTTTTGGTTTTGTTTTTTAATCTCAGACTGTTGTGCCCAAGATTGTGAATCCGTGAAACCACCGAGAATCCGACACCGATGCAAACACATGAGGGTTTATTTCCATGCTCGAGCTTGTGTCCAAGTATACCCAACACAGCGGAGCAGGGACTTGGTCCCTGAGGTGGGTTTTAGTTTAGTATTAAGGGCTGGTCTCGGGGACCTCCAGAAGGGCTGGAGCAATTCCTCAAGTCCTGTTTACATTTTGATATGGGGACTTCTTGGGCATTGAGCTCTGTTCTCATTCTAATAGGGGCTTCCTGCCCTTGGCCTGGGCTCTGTTTTTATTCCATTGCTGGGCTTTCTAGGACATTAAGCTGTAAACACAAAGGTTCCACATCTGGAAGAGGGACATCACAGTGTCCCTATATGCTGAAGACATGTACTAGAAACAGGAAACCTGAGATCCTCCACCAAAACCTGCTAGAACTAAGGAGTGAGTTCAGTAAAGTCACAGGACCCAAACTGACGCTGCAGAGCAGAGTAGCCTTGCTGTGTCCTGACAATGAGCACGCAGGAAGGAAATGAAGGACGTGACTCCCTTCTCAGGAGCATCAAGGAAAATAAATAATGAGACTGAACCAAAGGAGCACAAGACTTGTGCACTGAGCCATACCAGGCTCTGGGAGGCCGTCCTGGGCTCGTGGGGTGGGAGCCCCATCTTGTGAAAATATCCGCAGTTCCTGAAGCCACCCTCAGTTTCAATGTCATTCCTATCAAAATCATGGTGGCAGATCTTAGAAATAGGACAAAATTCCCTAACATCCATCCACCCCCACAAATACCTCAGTATTGGAGAAGCAGGACAGAGCAGGATGCAGCACTTTCCTATTTCAAAGGATGTCACAGAGACACAGGATAAAGCAGTGTGGTTCTCAGGCCCCCGGCTGGCTCCTTCGGTTAAACATCCGACTCCTGACCTCTCCTCTGGTCCTGATCTCAGGGGTCGTGAGTTCTAGCCCTGGCCTGGGCCATGGACTAGGTGTGGCGCCAACTTAAACAAACCAGACCCTCGGGGGGTGGACCCGGCATAAGCCGAAAGAGCAAAACAGAGAGTCCAGATGGAAATGTATTCTGATACAAATGATTTTTTTATCTTAATTTAATTTAACCCAATTAATTAACGTATAATGTATTATACTTTCAGAGGAAGAATTCAGGGATTCATCAGTTGGACATAACAGCAGTCCTCATGACATCACGTGCCCTTCTCCATGCCGGTCGCCTGTTATCCTCTCCCCCCTCCCCTCCCCTCCAGTGACCCTCAGTTTGTTTCCTATCATTAAGAGTCTGTATTTCCTACATCTGTTTTCATCTTGTTTTTCCTTCCAGATGTTCATCAGGTTTGCTTCTTTAATTCCACGTATGAATGACACCACCCGGTCATTCTCTTTCCCGACTGACTTATTTCAATTAACATGATCCCTCTAGTACTATCCACGTCATTGCAAATGGCAAGATTTCCTTCTCTTTGATAGTTTCATTCCATTCCTATCTCTATGACCATTATCTATCTCTCATCCTCTTTATCCATCATCTGCCAGAGGGCACTGATGCTCCTCCCACAGTGTGTCTACTGTGGACCCGGCAGTTGTGGACATTGGGGTGCAGGTTTCCCAAGTCTCACTGCATTTATATCTTCGGATTGAGCTCCAGGTCCTGCACCTGCTGGTCACAGGGAGGCTCTATTTGTAACTTCCTGAGGAGCCTCCACACTGTTTCCAGGGCAGCTGCACCAGCCTGCAGTCCCTCCCACAGTGGAAAGGGTTTAGTGAGTTTTGCAGGACGTGGTAAAAGTCTGGTCCACATTTCATTTCGTGTCCTGTGGGCACCAGTTCCTTGTCCTTAAGTATTTCTGGGGATGCCGGGTGTTGGGCTCCGTTTCAGTGAGACGTTTCCAAAACTAACAGGCCATAGCTGGAGCCTGGGAGGAGGCAGGTGCGGCCCCGGGAGCTCCCGCTGCCTCCTGCAGGGCCTCCTGCAGTGCCTGAGCATCCCGCAGGGGGCGCCCGAGCCCAGACCCCACCCAGGGGGCGCGCATGCCCAGTTGGCCTCCTCTGCACTAAAAGGAGCCTGCCTCTGCTGGGGAGGCCTGAGGAGGACGACGTGGTGAGCTGCAGCCTCCTCAGGACCCGCGGGCAGTCTTCAGGGGGACATTGGGCGGTGATCATGCTGATAGGAGTCCCGGTTTCCTCAGGACCCGCGATGAGGCTTCAGGAAGATTTGGGGCAGAATCCACCCGGACAGGAGCCCCTGGGCCATCTCAGGACCCACGGGGAGGCTTCAGGAAATTGTGGGCCCGCATCCATGCTGACAGGAGCCCCTGGGCTGCCTCAGGACCCTCGGGGAGGCTTCAGAAAGATGTGGGCCCGCATCACCCTGACAGCAGCCCTTGGGCCCACATAACCCTGAATCACCCTGATAGGAGCCCCTGGGCCTGCATCACCCTGACAGGAGTCCCTGGATCCCGATGTGGGTTTCGATCCTGCGTCTCCAAGTTCATGCACTGGGCCAAAAGCAGGAGACAAACCGCTGCGCCACCAGGGATCCCCTATTTTTAAATTTTCGAGGACGCTCCACACTGTTTTCCACAGTGGCTGCACATTTTCACATGCCTACCAGGAGTGTAAGGGGGATCCCCCTTCTCCATATCCTCACCAACACCTATAGTTTCTTGTGTTGTTAATTTTAGCCATTCTGGCAGCTGTCAGATGTCAGGTGACATCTCATTGTGGTTTTGGTTTGCATTTCCCTGATGATGGGTGACGCTGACTGTCTTTCCGTGTGTCTGGTGGCCATCTGGATGTCTTGTCAGAGACAAAGTACATTCATTTCTTCTGCCCATCTGCACTTGTATAATTTGTGTTTAGGATGCTGAGATTTATATTTGCTTTATGTATTTTGCATACTAACTCTTTATTGGATGTATTGTTTACAAATATCGCCTCTCATTTTGTTTGTTGCCTTTTAGCTTTGGTTGTTTCCTTCATTTTGTGGAAGCTTTTCAATTTGATGAAGTCCCAATAGTATTTTTGCTTTTGTTTCCCTCACTTCAGAGGCATATCTAGAAAGAAGATCCAATGGCCAATGTCAAAGACGTTGCTGCCTATCTTTTCTTCTTTGTATGGTTTCAGGTCTCACTTTTAGGTCTTTCATCCATTTTTAATTCATTTTATATATATATGGTGTAAGAAAGTGGTCCAGTTTCATTCTTTTGCATGTGGCTGCCTGGTTTTCCCAACACCATTTGTTCTTATCCTGGGCTCAGGGTTAGGGTTTGTTGATGAGACTGTCTTTCTGCCTTTGGATATTCCTTCCTGCCTTGTTGTCGATTAATGGATCATAGAGTTACAGGTTTGGATCTTGTTTCGGATTTCCATTCTATTCTATTGTTCTAAGTGTCTCCTGTTGGGAGACCCTTGATTGCTGATTCAATTTCTTTGCTGGTTATCTGTCTGTTCAAGTTTCTTATTTCTTCCTTTTTCATTTTTGCTGTGTTAAATATTTCTAGGAATTGATCTATTTCTTCCAGGTTCTAGGTTGCTGGCATATAATTTTTCATAATGTTCTCTTATAATCATTTGTGTTTCTCTAGTGTTGGTTGTTATTTCTCTTTTCTCATTTGTGATTTTATTTGGGTCCTTTCTCATCTTTTCATCTTTTTTCTTTTTTAAAGATTATATTTATGTATTCGTGAGAGACACAGAGAGGCAGAGGTATAGGCAGAGGGAAATTGAGGCTCCATGCGGGGAGCCTGATGTGGGACTTGATTCCCGAGGACCCCAGGATCATGACCTGAGCCAAAGCCGATGCCCAACCAATGAGGCACCCAGGTGTATTGCTGATTCAATTCCTTTGCTAGTTATGGGTCTGTTCACATTTTCTATTTCTTCCTATTTCACTTTTACTCATTTGCACATTTCTAGGCATTTGTCCATTTCCTCCAGGTCTCCCAGTATGTTAGCGTATAAGCTTTCATAGTATTCCCTTATGATTGCCTAATTTTTCTGGTGTTGATTGTGATCTCTCTTCTCTCTTTTGTGGTTTTATTTATTTAGGTCATTTCTCTTTTCTCGTTGATAAGGGTGGCTAGGGCTTGATCCATTTTCTTAATTGTTTTGAAGAACCGTCCCTTTGTTTCGTTATTCCATTCTACTGCTTTGTTGTTTCTGTATTGTTTATTTCTGCTTTCATTTTTTCCCCTCTTCTATAGCCTTTAGGCACTGTTTGCTATTCCTTTTCCAGCTCCTTAAGGTGTAGGGTTAGGCTGTGTATTGGAGACTTCTTGTTTCTTGAGGTAGGCCTGTATTGCTATGTACTTCCCTCTTAGGACTACCTTTGCTACATCCCAGAGGTTTGTAGAAACATGTTTTCATTTTCTTTTGTTTTAAATTTCCTCTCTAATTTCCTGGTTGCTCCATTCATTCTCTAGTCGGATGTTCATAATCTCCACGTATTTTTGCTATGTCCAAATTTTTTCTTACTGTCGACTTCGATTTTCATAGCGTCATGGTCTGAAAATGTACAGGATGTGCTATCAACCTTCTTGTACCTGTTGTACCTGTTGAGGGCTGATTTGTGGGCCCTGATATGATCTGTTCTGGAGAATGTCCCATGTGCACTTGAAAGGAATGTGTATTCTGCTTTAGGTTGAAATGTTCAGACTATATCTGTTGAGTCCCTGTGGTCCAGTGTGTCAAGGCTATTTTTCCCTTATTGATTTTCTGTATAGACGATCGGTCCTTTGCCATAAGTGGTTGTTAAAATCCCCTGTCATTGTATTATCATCAGTGAGTTTCTGTACGTTTGTTGTTAATTGGTTTCTATATTTAGGTACTCCCATGTTGGCAGCATAAATATTTAGTTTTTTGATCTTGATAGAGGATCTTTTAAATTATGAAATTATTCCCTTCTTCATCGCTTTTTACAGAATTTGTAAAAAAAATAAATAAATAAAAAAAAACAAAAAACAGAATTTGTTCTTTCTTTATTGAAATGTAAATATTTTATTTATTTATTCATGAGGGATACACAGAGAAGAAGAGGTAGAAATATAGGCAGAAGTACAGGCAGGCTCCCCAAAGGGAGGCCGATGTGGGACTTGATCCTTGGATCCCAGGATCACTCCCTGATCTGAAGGCAGATGCTTAACCACTGAGCCACCAGGTGTCTCCCAGGGTTTGGTTTCAAATCTAGTTAGTCTGATATAAGTATGGGTCTTCCATCTTTCTTTTGATATCCATTACTTTTATAGATGGTTCTCCATGCCCTACTTTCAATCTCCCGGTGTCTATAGGTCTAACGTGAGCATCTTGTAGGCAGCATACCGATGGATCTGGTTTTTTTAATAACGATTTTATTTATGAGCGAGAGAGAGAGAGAGAGAGAGAGAGGCAGAAAATTAGGCAGAGAGAGAAGCAGGCTCCGCACCAGGAGCCCAATATGGGACTGGATCCCAGATTCCAGGATCACACCCTGAGTCAAAGGCAGAGGCTCAACCCCTGTGCCACCCAGGCATCCCGGATCCTGCTTTTTAAGCCAATCAGATACCCTCTATCATTTGATTGGAGCATTTTGTCTATCAGCATTCAGAGTGATTATTGAAAGATATGAACTTATTGCCTTTGTGTTACCGGTAGAGTTGGTGTTTCTGGTGACGTTCTCTGGTCCTTTGTAGTCTTTGTTGCTTTTGGTCTCTTTTTTTCACCCACTAGAACAGTCCCTCTTAAAATTCCTTACTGGACTGGTTAAGTGGTCCTGAACTCCTTTATATTTTGCTTGTCTGGGACAATCTTTCTCTCTCCTTCTATCCTGAATGACACCATTGCTGAAGAAAGAATTCATACAAATTGGACTCCAATAAAAAGAAATTTAAAAACATAAAATAAATTTTTGGTCTTATGATTGAGGAAAATGGCATTTAGGAGGAAAACCAGAAGCTGAACCGGAGGAGGACAGATTTCACCATCCGTAGCCTTCACAGCAACCTGGTATCCTTTCCTAGGATTGGCCCCCCCTTCCTGACCCTCTGCGCTCCTTGTTGAAACCCAGCAGTCACATCTCCGTACCTCCCGCACCTCTGCAGTCATGCTTTATACCGCCTTCCATGTATCCTATTGGGGACCACAGCGTCGTGTATGGAATCATCCAGAAGCTGTTTGACAACATTGGGGGGGATTCTGACTTTTGTTGGTTTTGGGGTGTGTGTGTGTCTATCACATGCAGCTATCACATGCAGCTATCGGATCCTCTGGCTGGGTCACCCCGATGGCCAAAATGGTTGACACAATATCATTTCTGGTGCTGGAGCTGGGCGGCTAGCCAGGCACTCCTGGCCGACCCGGTGCTCGCTTGTGCAGTGACATTCCACTGGAGGGGCAGCTGAGCTGGAAGGTCCAGCTCAGCCACATTCACATGTCTGGAAGTGTGGCCTGCCAATGGCGGCTGCTTCTCTTCTCCCCGATGCCTCTCCAGCAGGGAGCCAGAACTCGGGGCCGCCATGCGGGGAGCTCCTGAGGAGCTGGGTGCACATGGCGGGGAGCCCAGGGGCTGCCTGTGTGTGGGAGTTGGGGTGGGGACGGGGCTGGGTTCCTCGGTTTCCTGTGCTGCCTGGCCTTCAGGCCAGCCCCATGCTCACCCAGCTCCTACTCACTTGGGCAAGGAGGGTGCCCTCCACATGCTGGTGTGAGAGATCCCGCACCACAAGGTGTGCAGGCTGAGTTCACCTGGTGAGGGTGGCCCAGGTGCGTGAGTTGCAAGTGTGGGACCCAGGAAATTTAACAAAAATCTCCTACCCCTTGAGAAGCAGAGCAGGACTGATTCCATTTTATGCTACACCTGCCACCTCCAGGATGACCCCCACATGACCTGCTTATGGCTTAAGGTGCTGCCCCCCCATAGTCAGGCCGCTGTGCACAACCTAATCGGAAATCAGCTCATAACAATGTAACCCTGCTTTGTGCCCCCCAAAACTGCATGCCCATTCTGAACTTCTCCTGGGGAGGGAGAGCTTTCTGTCCTTTAGGGGAGGGAAAGAATGACACAGGTTGGGGGGTCAGGTGCTTGAGTCCCCCACCTGGGAGCATGTGTGGAATCTGGGTGGGGGCATATGTCCTGAGGTTTCAGCCTGAGAGACGGTTCTGAGGACAGCAGAGCTGACCTGGACCTGCAGCTCATGGGCTCCTGCACTGGGTCCCTGCAGGGCAGCTGGACCCCGGCCTTGGGCTCCCAGTGGCCCCAGCACCTGGAGCAGCCTGCCTCCTGGTGTTGGTGCGGGTGGGGCCCACCGGCCTACTCCTGCTCTCCCCACCTTGGGGTGTCCCAGGATCCAAAGGGCGCCCTAGGTGAGTGACCTGGATCTGTGGGGTATGCCCAGGGCCTAAGAGACCACATCCAGCTGTGAGAGGGCTCGCTCAGCCTGGGGCCAGAATCCAGGGATGGCCAGGGCCATGGGGGGCTGGATCCCATTAGTCTTTGTGTTGGGCCTGGAGGGGCTCAAATCAACTCAGCCCCCACAGAGCCCGGGGCCAGGTCAGCCCAGGTCCCTATGGGTTAGGGGCTGGTGTCCTGTGCAGGGTGTGCTGCCCTCCAGGAGGGACAGTGGGCAGAGGCAGGGCACGGTGCATCCTCTGAACCACTCACCTGCACCCACCCTGTCAGGGGCTCCCTGTCTTTCCTCCTCTCTGCAACCCCTGGGTACTCTTTGAGACACCCGGGCTTCTGATGGGATCAGGGTATGCAGAGAAATGCCGGGAGGCTGAGCATGTCCCACAGGGGTCACCTGCACCTGGTCCTTGCTGGGGGTAAATGGTGTGGGGGTGGATGGTGTGGGGGCAGGGGTATGATTGTGGTGGAGTGTGGGGGATGGTGTAGGGGGATGGTGTTGGGGTATAGTGTGGGTTGGGTTTGTGTGGGGCTGTGTGGGTGTGAGGGGGATGGTGTAGGTGGGATGCCATTGGGAATGATGATGTAGGGGGGTGGAGTAGGAGTGGGGAATGAGGGGGATGTCATGGGGGGCCTGCGGACACAGGGTATCTCCTTCCCCTAAGATGCAGAAGGAGACTTCTACAGTTAAAGGCGACCCCAGTCTGGGGTTTGTTGTAAAACCTTCCCCTGGGGCACGGTGTGGTCAGTGCAGGTGTCTGGCTGGACCGGGGGCATTATCTGGGGTTCATCATAATATGTATGCTTTCAAATTGCAAATTGTCTCAAATTAAATGCATAGAATTTAGAAATATATAAAGTACCGAGACTGGGTGTCACTCTACCCATCCGACCCTCATGGGATCGATGTGTGTCCTGCTCCAGCCGCGGCCATGCCGCCTGGCCCCCAAGTCCGGTCCCTGCCCCCCACATCCCCCACCCCATCCCCTGCTTCTCATGGGGCCATCCCTATCCCTTTTGGTGTTCAGCTCCCATAGCAACCCCTGGAGTCCCCATCCTACTGGCCACTCATCCCTGAGGCCCGGGGGGTGGGCACGGGGGTCATCCCAATCACCCTACCATTGAGCAGTGTGTTGTTGGCTGCCATTGCTCCCCCTAGCACAGAGGCCCTGTTTTCCCTACCCAGAAGCCCCCGGGGCCCCAAAGCCCCCTGTACAAGCAGCCTCACCCGAACCCCTAGCAGTATTAAAACATGATGTGGCTGCCCAACGTCCTGTTGACGTCCAGGTCTACTTTCGTGATGTCCCTGGAGAAGAAAAGGGCATCCTCCTTCATTTCCTGTGGGAAAACCAGGGAGGAGGAACAGGCGCAAGGGATACAGACCCCGGCCTGTCACGAGCTGCCATGCTGGGCAGGGAGCCCTGGGGCCACAATGGGAGTGTGTCCTGCGGAAACCTCCTTCCTTCCTCTGGGAGTCCAGGGATGACGGGAGTGCCCACCGTGCACGTGGACCTGTGTGACGGCTTGTGTCCAGCTGTTGTGGGCGGGGAGGTGACTGAGTTTCACCCTGCGTGGGAGGGGATAGGGGTTCAGCCAAGGTGGGAGGGGACATGGGAGTGTTGTGCCCAAGATTGTGAATCCGAGAAACCACTAAGTATCTGACACCAATGCAAACACACAAGGGTTGATTTCCAAACTCGAGCTTGCGTCCAAGTACTCCCAACACAGTGGAGCAGAGACTTGGACCCCGAGGTGGGTTTTAGCTTAGTTTTAAGGGCTTGTCTTGGGGTCCTACAGAGGGCTGGAGCAATTCCTCAAGTTCTGTTGACATTTTGATATGGGGCCTTCAAGGGTATTGAGCTCTGCTCTCATTCTAATAGACGGTTCCAGCCCTTGGCATGGGCTTAGTTTTGATTCAATTGTGGGGCTTTCTAGGACATTAAGCTGTAAACTTTTGTTTTTTTCCTGTAACTGAAGCAATGTAAATTTCAGCTCTTCTTCACAGGGGCCTGGGATGGCTGGGCCTATGCTAATGCTGAATTTAAATTGGAATGGCCTTAATTTTCTCAGCCTCCTTGCTTCCTGTCCCACCTATCTAGCTCCTTCCCCCTTCCCCAGAGCTCCTAAGAGAGCAATTGCAAATAACCTCAGCGTGGCATCCTGTGTTGGGCAACAGGCCCAGTGATTTGGGATCAGGAAGACCTGGAGCAGGGGCGTCCCAGCTGTGCAGCGGGACTCGAAGCTGCAGAATCTTATTCCCTGAGGCTATCTTGACAACTGACTTTGTACATAGAAAAGCTCTCCTTTGTCTTTAAAAGTTGAGGAGCAAGTCATAGAGTTTTATCTCTGCACATCTGATTGCTCAGATTCCAATCTGAGATGTATTTCCTGTTAATAAGGATAATTTACTACTATCTGTAGTACTATGGTTAAAATATTCTGACACAAGTAAATCAGAGGGAAGGGTTTCTCATCTCTTTCTTCACAGTTCAGTCACTCATCAGGAAATGCATCTTTATGGATTTGGAATGAACTGAGAGACATTATTACCAATGGTCCTATTATTATGTGAAGGATTCTTCCCTGAGATTCTTCCCCTATTTCAACTGACACTGAAACACTGTGAACTCTTTGGAAGACAAATGTCAAGGAAATAATGTTATGCATTGCTAATTTTATTTTTTTACTTTTTTTCTTTTATTTATTTATGATAGTCACAGAGAGAGAGAGAGAGGCAGAGACACAGGCAGAGGGAGAAGCAGGCTCCATGCACCGGGAGCCCGACGTGGGACTCGACCCCGGGTCTCCAGGATTGCGCCCTGGGCCGAAGGCAGGCGCCAAACAGCTACGCCACCCAGGGATCCCCCATTGCTAATTTTAAATGCACTTGCAGTATGGTGTCTATTATACTAGAATTATTTTTATCTGATTTTTGCTATTTATTATCCATTCCTGCTTTTCAGGTTGAGGAGGCATTATACGTGTTCATAAGTGTTTTTCTTTCCTTCTGATCTAAAATTCTTTGTTTCCATCAAAGGAACTCTTTAAGAAGAAGGCAAAAGTTAATTCAACTATTCTTAAAATGTCTTCACACTTGGAGCCTGATTCATTTAAGTCAATTTTCAAAATAAATCTTATTTATTAGGAAAAACAAAGATTTATAGGGAAATTGAGAAGATAGTACAGTGCATTCACATGCACTTGCACCGATTTCTCCAATTATTGATATCTTATTTTAGTACGGTACAAATATGAGCTAATGAATCAATATTAAAATAGTCGCATTAACCAAAGACCATACTTTATTCAGATTTCCTTAGTTTTTGCTAAGTTACCATCCCTCGTATTACATTCCATTTGTCCTCATTTTTTCTTAGGCTCCTCTGGATTGTGACAGTCTTTCAGCCTTTCCTTGTTGTTGTTGAACTGGAACACTTTGAGAAGGAGAGTATTTTGAAAAATTTCCCTCAGTTGGGACATGTCTGTTGTTTATCTCATGACTGAACTGTTTTTGTGGATTATATACAGAGATATACTGCCATTTGTATTATATCATATAAAGGATAGATACTATCACATGATTTATCAGTCTTGGTATCGATCTGATCATCTTGCTAAGGTAGTGTTTGTCAGCTTTCTCCATAGTAAACTGATTCATTTTTGTTATTTTTATTATTTTTTTAATTATTATTAGTGTATTATCATTATTATTTTAGGTTTTTCATAATATATTTTTAGAAGGAAGTTACTACGTGTTTTGCACACATAAGAGTGGGAAGCTATGCTCATGAACTTGACGGTGGAATGTCTGCACAAATTCTTTGAAATTCTTCTACATGGGAGATTTCTCTTCCCTCTAGGTTTGTTTGATTTTTTTTCCAAAGATGTTATTTATTTACATGAGAGAGAGAGAGGAGAAAAAGCATGAACGAGAGGGGTAGAGGGAGAGGGTGAAGCAGGTTCCATGCTGAACAGGGAGCCTGCCTTGGGACCTGGATCATGATCTGAGCCTAAGGCAGAAGCTTAACTAACTCAGCCACCCAGGTGGCACTCTTTCTTTTTTTTAATAATAAATTTATTTTTTATTGGTGTTCAATTTGCCAAATATAGAATGACACCCAGTTCCCATCCTGTCTAGTGCCCCCCTCAGTGCAGTCACCCATTCATCCTCACCCCTGCCCTCCTCCCATTCAATCACCCCTACTTCATTTCCAGAGTTAGAAGACTTTATGTTCTGCCTCCCTTTCTGATATTTCCCACACATTTCTACTCCCTTCCCTTATATTCCCTTTCACTATTACCTATATTCCCCAAATGAATGAGAACATACAATGTTTGTCCTTCTCTGATTGTCTTACTTCACTCAGCATAATACCTTCCCGTTCCATCCACCTTGAAGTACATGGTGGGTATTTGTTGTTGCTAATGGCTGATCAAGGTCCACCTTTTCCCTCTCTTCATCTTGAGTCTCCTATGATATGAATGTTATAGTTTTAATAAGTGGCTGAACTCCCTAAGTCTGCCTCTTTGGTCCATAATCTTTCTTGTTTTGAAGACTTCCACTTGGGACTACATCTCAGTTATAGAATTTTTAACGTTGGACTGACTTGATTTAAGTTCTTTTATTTCTACAGTAAGGGATTCTCTAGTTTGTTCTGTGCTCTTTTTCCAGCCCAGCTGCTATCTTTATAATCATTGTTTTAAACTGTAGTTAGACATCATATATGTTTATTGATGAACTTCCTGGCTGTGAGTACTACTTCATGTTATTTTATCGAGGAGAATTTCTCAATCTCATTATTTTTTCCAAAAAAGAAAGAAGAAAGAAAAAGAAAAATCAAGAAAAACAATAACAACTGCCCTCCCAAAAAAACCCAGATTATTTTAGCCTGCTTGTTAAAAGATTCTAAATCCCAAAATATGAAAGACAATTAAAGTACCATGAAAGTAAAAAAAGAAATACATAAGGTACATGCAAAAAATTAAAATAAGGCAATTAATAAAAAAGAATCAAAGAAAATAAATTAAAAAAGAGCACAGTGTACAAAGGAATCTAGACCCTACTTTCCAGGCAGAGCTGAAGCTCTGCAGCCTCTGTGGTCCAACAATTTGGAGGCAGCAAATGGTCTGTGTGGGGTCTGGGGATGGGCCGTGGTGCTGATTGTCAGGTGCACATCTGCCTAGGAGTTGATCCTGCGGGGGTCAGAGGCGGGGTGGGCGTCAGCGTCTCTGGGCTCAAGCGGGCAGCGCTGGGCTGCTCCCTGAGACCCGGCCCTGATGGGCGGGATGCCGGTGGGGATGCTAGGTCCTCTGGCTCTGGGGCTGAGCATCCCACCCCCTGTCTGCTGGGGCTTCCATAGAAGAGCCCCCAAGCCCCCGGGTCTCCGCCACTGCTCTCAGAACCCTGCGTTCACTCTACCTGCGTCCGAGCTTCTTTTGGTTTTGTTTTTTTATCTCAGACTGTTGTGCCCAAGATTGCGAATCTGAGAAACCACCAAGAAGCTGACACTGATGCAAACACACAAGGGTTTATTTACAAGCTCGAGCTTGTGTCCAAGTATACCCGACAGAGCGGAGCAGGGACTTGGACCCCGAGGTGGGTTTTAGCTTAGTTTTAAGGGCTGGTCTCGGGGAACTCCCAAAGGGCTGGTGCAATTCCTCAAGTTCGGTTTCCATTTTGATATGGGGCCTTCAAGGGCATTGAGATCTGTTCTAATAGAGGCTTCCTGCCGTTGGTCTGGGCTCAGTTTTTATTCTATTGTGGGGCTTGCTGTGTCCTGACAATGAGCACTCAGGAAGGAAATGCCGGACGTGACTCCCTTCTCAGGAGCATCACAGAGAATAAATGAGACTGAACCAAAGGAGCACAAGACTTGTGCACTTAGCCATACCAGGCTTTGGGAGGCCGTCCTGGGCTCGTGGGTTGGGAGCCTCATCGTGTGAAAATGTCGACAGTTCCTGAAGCCACCCTCAATTTCAATGTGATTCCTGTCAAATCATGGTGGCACATCCTATAAATAGGAAAAAAAAAAAACCCATAACATCCATCCGCCCCCACAAATGACCCCGGATAGCAAATCAGTATTGGAAAAGCAGGACAGAGTGGGACGCAGCACTTTCCTATTTCAAACGATGTCACAGAGACACAGGATAAAGCAGTGTTTTCCTCGGGACCCCTCCTGGTTCCATCAGTTAAGCATCCGACTCCTGACCTCACCTCCGGTCCTGATCTCAGGGTCGTGAGTTCTCGCCCTGGGCTGGTCCATGGACGAGGCCTGACGCCTACTTAACAAACCACACCCATGTGGGTTGGTCCCAGCATAAGGTGAAGGAACAGAACAGAGAGTCCAGTAGGAAACGTGTTCTGATACAACAGATTTTTTTAACTTAATTTAATTTAAACCCAATTAATTAACGTATAGTGTATTATACTTTCAGAGGAAGAATTCAGGGATTAAACAGTTGGAGATAACCGCAGTACTCGTACATCACGTGCCCTCCTTCATGCTGGTCCCATGTTATCCCCTCCCCCATCCCCGCCTAGCAGCGACACTCAGTTTGTTTCCTTTATTTTTTTTAATTAATTATTTATTTATTTACCATAGACACACACGCACAGAGAGAGAGAGGGGGGGGGGCAGACAGAGACACAGGCAGAGAGAGAAGCAGGCTCCATGCCCAGGAGCCCGATGTGGGATTCGATCCCGGGTCTCCAGGATCGCGCCCTGAGCCAAAGACAGGCGCCAAATTGCTGCGCCACCCAGGGATCCCCAGTTTCCTTTAATTAAGAGTCTGTATTTCCTGCATCTGTTTTCATCTTATTTGTTTTTCCTTCCCTTCACAGATGTTCATCTGCTTTGCTTCTTTAATTCCACCTATGAATGACACCACACGGTCATTCTCTTTTCCGACTGACCTATTTCACTTAGGATGATCCTTCTAGTTCTATCCACGTCATTGCAAATGGCAAGATTTCCTTCTCTTTGATAGCTGAGTACCATTCCTCTCTCTATGACCATCATCTATCTCCCATCCTCTTTATCCATCATCTGGCAGAGGGCACCGAGGCTCCTCCCAAGTATGGCTACTGTGGCACGGCTGCTGTGGAAATTGGGGTGCAGTTGTCCCACGTCTCACTGCATCTGTATCTTCAGAGTGAGCTCCAGGCTGTACACCTGCTGGTCTCAGGGCGGTTCTATTTGTAACTTCCTGAGGAGCCTCCACTCTGTTTCCAGGGCGGCTGCACCAGCCCATTGTCCCGCCCACAGTGGAAGAGAGTTGAGTGAGTTTTACAGGACGTGTTAAAAGTCTGGTCCACATTTCATTTCGCTTTTTGGGCCCCAATTCCTTCTCCTTAAGTATTTTTGGGGAAGCTGGGTGTTGGGCTCCTTTTCAGTCAGACGTTTCCGGAGATAACAGGCCACAGCTGGAGCCTGGAAGGAGGCAGAGGTGGGCCTGGGGATGGGCACTCTGCCTCCTGCACAGCCTCCTGCAGCGCCTGAGCATCCCACAGGGGGCGCCTGAGCCCAGGCACCACCCAGAGGGCACGCATGTGCAGTAGGCCTCGTCTGCCTGCACTAACAGGAGCAAGCCTGTGCTGGGGAGGCCTGAGGAAGACGTGGGGACACGTCTACGCTGATGAGCCACAGCTTCCTCAGAATCTGCGGTGAGTCTTCAGGGGGATACTGGGCAGCGTTCACGATGACAGGAGCCCCGGTCTCAGGACCCGCGGGGAGGCTTCAGGAAGATGTGGGTCCGCATCCACACTGACAGGAGCCCCTGGGCCACCTGAGGACATGCGGGGAGGCTTCTGAAAGATGTGGTGCTGCGTTCACTTTGGCAGGAGCTAATGGGCCCCTCAGGACATAAGTTGAGGCTTCTGGAAGCTGGGGGCCACATCCACAGTGACAGGAGCCTCGGCCACCTCAGAACCTGTGCTGATGCTTCGGGAGGACGTGGGGCCACGTCCACACAACCGGACACTGATGTCCTCAGGACCCCCGGTGTAGATGTTGGGAAATATGGGGATGCGTCCGTGCGGACAGAAGACCCCAGCCTTGTCAGAGCCTGTGGTGAGGCCTAAGAAAAATGTGGATGCCGAATCCACACTGACAGGAGTCTCCGGCCTCCTCAGGATGCACTGTGAAGGACAGGGATGATTTGGGGCCACGTCCATGCTGACAGGAGCCCCCAACCTCCTCAGGTCTTATGGTGAGGCTGAGGAAAATGTGGGGCCACGTCAAGACTGAGAGAACCCCCGTCCTCCTCAAGACCTGCACTTTGGCTTTGGGAGACATGGGGCTGCGTCTAGGCTGACAGGAACCCACAGCCTCCTCAGGACCTGCGGTGAGATTTCTGGGGGACGTGGGGCCATGTCCAGGCTGACAGGAGCCCCGGGCCTCCTGAGAACCTGCTGTGAGGCTTCCAGAGGATGTGAGGCATACCCACGGTGACAGGAGACCAGGCGTACTCAGGACCCGCTGACTAAGTCTCTGGAACACGTGGGGCCACGTCTGCACTCACAGGACCCCGGCTTCCACAGGACCTCCTGGAGGACTCTGGAGGTGCCATTGGGGACAACGTCCATATCAGTAGGGACTCCTCAGACCCATAGGGTAAGTAAATGGGTAGAATGAATGGTAGGGTCAGGGGAGGGGTGGCATTTGGTGGTGAGGCTTAGGTTAGATGTTAGGGGTTATTATTATGCTTATGGTTACGGATTAGAGGTTAGGGTGAGGGATAAGGGTAAGGGTCAGTGGTTAGGAGTTAGGATGGGGGTTTGTGTGAGGGACAGGAGTTAGAGTTAGGGATAGGGCTTAGACTTTAGGGATTAGGGCAGGAGGTTAGGAGTTGGGGTTTGGGTTATGGTGAGAGTTAGGTTTGGGCTAGGTTTGCGGTTAGGGTTTAGGGTGTGAGTTACGGTCAGGGGTTAGGGTTAGGGGTTATAGTAAAAGTTACAGCTAGGTTTAGTGTTAGGGCGAGGGTTAGGTTTAAGATAGGGGTTAGGGATAGGATTAGGGTTAGTGTTTGGTAGGGGTTAGGTTTAGGGTCAGGTCAGGGTCAGGGTACGGCTTGGAAAAGGTTAAGAGTGAGCTAGGCAGTGGGTTAGGGATTAGTTTTAGGGTACGGTTTAGGGTACACTTTTGGGTATGAGATAGGATTAGTATTAGAGGGTTAGGGTTAGGGTACAGGTTAAGTTTAGGAATACAATTTGAGTACATTAAGTTAAGGTTATGGTTAGAGGATAGGGTTAGATTTAAGGTAAGGGTCAGGGTTTAGGGTTTAGAATAGTTTCAGGAGTTAGGGTGAGGGTTGGCAGGAAGGTTCAGTGAATGTGTTTCGGTCTTGGGGTTTGTGTTTGGTTTTTGATTAGTGATAGTTCTTGTTTAAGGGTTAGGTTAACATTAGGCTTAAGTGTAGGGTAAGGGTTATGTCTGTGTATGGTTAGAGTTTGGGTCTTGGCATGTGCCTGCACTGGGACTCCTAGCATCTTGGGCAGTTTAGTTTTCTGCACTCTATTTAGGTTTTGGGATCAAAGATAGCCTGACTCCACCAAGTCAGTGGCCTCCCCAGAGAATCAAAATCCAGGCTTCTGCTGGGGTGAGAATAGGCATGGCAGGCTTCTCCTGAGCTCAGCTAAGGAGGGGTTTGTGGCTCTAAAGACTTTTGTTTGGATTTTCAGTTGCATTTCTGATTTTATCTCTTGTGCGCACATGTATCCTCTATACTACCAATTATTATTTTAAAGTTTTACTTGAATTCCTCTTTGTAAACACAGTATGATATAGTTTCAGGTTTACCACATAGTGATTCAAACCTTGAATACAACGCCTGGTACTGGTCAGAGGTGCCCTCCACTATCCTCATCCCCTGATTCCCCATCCGCCCCACCTTCCTCTGGTATTTATTAGATTATTTTGTGTGGTTAAGAGTGTGTATCTTGGTTTGCATCTCTCATCCCCCCATTTGCCCCTTTGCCAGTTTGGTTTCTTAAAATTCACATGTGAATGCAATTGTATGGTATTTGGTACCTGTCTTACTCTGACTGACTGAGTTCATTTAGCGTAAGTCCCTTCCACTTCTCCCACGTCATTGTAAATGGCTTCATTTCATCCCTTCTGATGATCCAGTGATGTTGCAGTGTGTATATTTACCACATCGTCTCTGCCCATTCATCGTCGATGGACATCTGGGCTGTATACACAGTTTCGCTGTTGTTGATAATGCTGCTACCAACACTGGGCTGCGTGTTCCCCTTCGAATCTACTAAACTACTTTTGTATCCTCAGGGTAAATACGTAGCCGTGCAATTTTGGAATCCGAGGGTAGCTCTATTTTTAACTTTAAAAAAAATTTTTTTTATGATAGTCACAGAGAGAGAGGCAGAGACACAGGCAGAGAAAAAAGCAGACTACATGCACTAGTAGCCGGACGTGGGATTCGATCCCGGGTCTCCAGGATCACGCCCTGGGCCAAAGGCAGTTGCCAAACCGCTGTGCCTCCCAGGGATCCCCTATCTTTAACTTCTCAAGGACACTTCAGACTGTTTTCCACAGTGGCTGCATCTTTATTTATGTATTTATGAGAGACACAGAGAGGCAGAGTTATAGGCAGAGGGAAAATGAGTCTCCATGCGGGGAGCCTGATGTGGGACGTGATCCCCCAGGAGCCTGGGAACATGACCTTAGCTAAAGCAGATGCTCAACCAAAGAGGCACCCAGGTGCCTTACTGATTCTGTTTCTTTGCTAATTATGGGTCTGTTCATATTTTCTATTTCTTCCTATTTCAGTTTTGCTTGTTTGCACATTTCTAGGGATTTGTCCATTTCTTCCAGGTCTCCCAGTTTGTTAGCATATAATCTTTCATAGTATTCCCTTATAATTTTTTTATTTTTCTGGTGTTGATTGTGATCTCTCTTCTCTCATTTGTGATTTTATTTATTTAGGTTTTCTCTTTTCTCATTGATAAGGCTGGCTAGGGCTTGATACATTTTATTAATTATTTTGAAGAACCAGCTCTTAGGGATCCCAAGATGGTGCAGTTTTGGCGCCTGCCTTTGGCCCAGGGCGTGATCCTGGAGACCCGGGATCGAATCCCACATCGGGCTCCCGGTACATGGAGCCTGCTTCTCCCTCTGCCTGTGTCTCTGACTTTCTCTCTCTCTCTCTGTGTGACTATCAAAAAAAAAAAAAAAGAACCAGCTCTTAGGTTTCGTTATTCCATTCTACTGTTTTGTTTTTTCTGTATTGTTTATTTCTGCTCTCATCTTTATTTTTTCCCTTCTTCTGTAGGCTTTAGGCTTTGTTTGCTATTGCTTTACCAGCTCTTTTAGGTGTAGGGTTAGGTTGTGTATTGGAGACTTCTTATTTCTTGAGGTAGGCCTATATACTATGTACTTTTCTCTTTGGACTGCCTTTTCTACATCCCAGAGGTTTGGAGAAACATGTTTTCATTTTCATTTGTTTTAAATTTCCTCCTTAATTTCCTGGTTGCTCCATTCATTCACTAGTAGGATGTTCATAATCTCCACGTATTTTTGGTCTGTCCAAATTTTTTCTTACTGTCGACTTCGGGTTTCTAGGCGTCGTGGTCTGAAAATGTACAGGGTGTGATATCAACCTTCTTGTACCTGTTGTACCTGTTGATGGCTGATTTGTGGGCCATGAATGATCTGTTCTAGGAGAATGTCCCATGTGCACTTGAAAGGAATGTGTGTTCTTCTTTAGGATGAAATGTTCAGACTATATCTGTTGAGTCCCTGTGGTCCAGTGTGTCAAGGCAATTGTTCCCCTGTTGATTTTCTGCATAGACGATCAGTCCATTGCCATCATTGGGTGTTAAAATCCCCTGTCATTGTATTATTATCAGTGAGTTCCTGTACGCTTGTCATTAATTGGTTTCTATATTTAGGTACTCCTATGTTTGCAGCATAAATATTTAGTTGTTTGAACTTTTTTTAAAAAATAAATTTATTTTTTATTGGTGTTCAATTTACCAACAAGCAGAGTAACACCCAGGCTCATCCCGGCAAGTGCCCCCCTCAGTGCCCGTCACTCATTCACCCGCACCCCCTGCCCTCCTCCCCTTCCAGCATCCCTTGTTCCTTTCTCAGAGTCAGGAGTCTTTATGTTCTGTCTCCCTTTCTGATATTTCCCACACATTTCTTCTACATTACCTTATATTCCCTTTCACTATTATTTATATTAACCAATTGAATGAGAACATATGTTTGTCCTTCTCCGATTGACTTACTTCACTCAGCATAAAACCCTCCAGTTTCATACAGGTTGAAGCAAAAGGTGGGTATTTGTCGTTTCTAATGGCTCAGTAATATTCCATTGTATACATAAACCACATGTTCCTTATCCATTCATCTTTCAAAGGACTCCAAGCTTCCTTCCACATTTTGGCTATTGTGGACGTTGCTGCTATGAACATCGGGGTGCAGGTGTCCCCGCGTTTCATTGCATCTGAATCTTTGAGGTAAATCCCCAACAGTGCAATTGCTGGGTCATAGGGCAGGTCTATTTTTAACTCTTTGAGGAACCTCCAGACAGTTTTCCAGAGTGGTTGCACCAGTTCACATTACCACCAAAAGTGTAAGAGTCTTCCCTTTTCTCTGCATCCTCTCCAACATTTGTTTTTTTCTTGCCTTGTTAATTATCCCCATTCAGTGGTGTGAGGTGGTTCTCATTGTGGTTTTGATTTGTATTTCCATGATAGCAAGTGATGCAGAGCATTTTTTTATGTTCATGTTGGCCATGGCAATGTCGTCCTCTGTGAGATTTCTCTTCATGTCTTTTGCCCATTTCATGATTGGATTCTTTGTCTCTTTGTTGTTGATTTTAAGAAGTTCTTTATCGATCTTTGAAACTAACCCTTTATCTGATACGTCATTTGCAAATATCTTCTCTCATTCTGTAGGTTGTCTTTTAGTTTTGTTGACTGTATCCTTTGCTGTGCAAAAGCTTCTTATCTTGATGAAATCACAATAGTTCATTTTTGATTTTGTTTATTTTGCCTTCGTGGATGTATCTCCAAGAGGTTACTGTGGCCAAGTTCAAAAAAAGATATAGCCTGTGTTCTCCTCTCGGATTTTGATGGACTCTTGTCTCACATTTAGATCTTTCATTCATTTTGAGATTATTTTTGTGTATGGTGAAAGAGAGTGGTGTAGTTTCATTCTTTCTTCTGCATGTGTATGTCCATTTTCCCAGCACCATTTATTGAAGAGACTGTCTTTCTTCCAATCGATAGTCTTTCCAACTTTATCGAATATTAGTTGACCATAAAGTTCAGGGTCCACTTCTGGGTTCTCTCTTCTGTTCCATTGATCCATTTGTCTGTTTTTGTGCCAGTACCACACTGTCTTGAACCACAGCTTTGTAGTACACCCTGAAATCTGGCATTGTGATGCCCCTAGATATGGTTGTCTTTTTTAAAATTCACCTCGCTATTCAGGGACTTTTCTGATTCCACACAAGTCTTTTTTTATTATGATAGTCACAAACAGAGAGAGAGAGAGAGAGGCAGAGACACAGTCAGAGGTAGAAGCAGGCTCCATGCACCAGGAACCTGACATGGGATTCAATCCTGGGTTTACATGATCGTGCCCTGGGCCAAAGGCAGGCGCCAAACCGCTGCATGACCTAGGGATCCTGATTCCACACAAATCTTAAAATAATTAGTTCTAAGTCTCTGAAGAAAGTCCATGGTATTTTGATAGGGTTTGCATTAAAGGTGAACATTGCCTTGGTAAAACTGATATTTTCACAATGTTAATTCTGCCAATCCATGAGCATGGAATATTTTTCCATCTCTTTGTGTCTTCCTCAATTTCTTTCAGAAGTTTTCTATACTTTTTAGGGTATAGATCCTTTACCTCCTTGGTTAGGTTTATTCCTAGGTATCTTATGCTTTTGGGTGCAATTGTAAATGAGACTGACTCCCTAATTTCTCTTTCTTCAGTCTCATTGTTAGTGTATAGAAATGCCATTGATTTCCGGGCATTGATTTTGTATCCTGTAACGCTACCAAATTGCTGTATGAGTTCTAGCTATCCTGGGGTGGAGGCTTTTGGTTTTTCTAGGCAGAGTATCATGTCATCGGCGAAGAGGGAGAGTTTGACTTCTTTGTCAATTTGAATGACTTTATTTCTTTTTGTTGTCTGATTGCTGAGGCAGGACTTCCAGTACTATTTTGAATAGCAGTGGTCAGAGTGGACATCCCTGTCTTGTTCCTGATCTTAGGGGTAAGGCCTCCCAGTGCTTCCCCATTGAGAATGATATTTGCTGTGGGCTTTTCCTAGATGGCTTTTAAGATGTCGAGGAATGTTCCCTCTATCCCTACGCTCTGAAGTGTTTTGACCAGGAATGGATGCTCTATTTTGTCAAATGCTCTCTCTGCATCTAATGAGAGGTTCATATGGTTCTTGGTTTGTCTCTTGTTGATATGATGACTCACATTGATTGTTTTATGAGTGTTGACCAGCCTTGTGTCCCAGGGATAAGTCCTACTTGGTCATGGTGAATAATTTTCTTTATGTACTATGGGATCCTATTGGCTAGTATCTTGTTGAGAATTTTTGCATCCATGTTCATCAGGGATATTGGTCTGTAATTCTCCTTTTTGGTGGGGTCTTTGTCTGGTTTTGGAATTAAGGTGATGCTGGCTTCATAGAACGAATTTGGAAGTACTCCATCTCTTTCTATCTTTCCAAACAGCTTTAGTAGGATAGGTATGTTTTCTTCTTTAAACGTTTGATAGAATTCCCCTGGGAAGCCATCTGGCCCCGGACTTTTGTGTCTTGGGAGGTTTTGGAAGACTGCTTCAATTTCCTCCCTGGTTATTGGCCTGTTTAGGTTTTCTATTTCTTCCTGTTCCATTTTTGGTAGTTTCTGGCTTTCCAGGAATGCGTCTATTTCTTCTACATTGCATAATTTATTGGTGTATGGCTGTTCATAATATGTTGTTAAAATCGTTTGTATTTCCTTGGTGTTGGTAGTGACCTCTCCTTTCTCATTCATGATTTTATTAATTTGAGTCTTCTCTCTCTTCTTTATAATAAGGTTGGCTAATGGTTTATCTATCTTAATAATTCATTCAAAGAACCATTTCCTCATTCTGTTGATCTGTTCCACAGTTCTTCTGGTCTCGATTTCCTTGAGTTCTGCTCGAATTTTAATTAACTCTATTCTTCTGTTGGGTGTAGGATCTATCAGCTTTTTTTTCCTCTAGGCCCTTTATGTGTAAGGTTAGCTTTTGTATTTGAGTAGTTTCCCGTTTCTGAATGGATTCTTGTATTGTGATATATTTCCCCCTTAGGACTGCTTTTGCTGCATCCCAAAGAATTTGAATGGTTGTATGTTCATTCTCATTAGTTTCCATGTATCTTTTTAATTCTTCCTCAATTTCCTGGTTGACCCTTTCATCTTTTAGCAGGTTGATCCTTCACCTCCACGTGTTTGAGGTCCTTCCAAACTTCTTGTTGTGATTTAGTTCTAATTTCAAGGCATTATGGTCTGAGAATCTGCAGGGGACGATCCCCATCCCTTGGTATCGGTTCAGACCCTATTTGTGACCCAGTATGTGGTCTATTCTTAAGAAAGTTCCATGTGCACTTGAGAAGAATGTGTATTCAGTTGAGTTTGGATGTAAAGTTCTGTAGATTTCTGTGAAATCCATCTGGTCCAGTGTATCATTTAAAGCTATTTCTTAAAAAAAAATAAAAAATATAAAATAAAGCTATTTCTTTGGAGATGTTGTGCTTAGAGACCTATCGAGGGTAGAAAGAGCTAGATTGAAGTCACCAAGTATAAGTGTATTATTATCTAAGTATTTCTTCACTTTGGTTATTAATTGGTTTAAATATTTGGGAGCTCCCACATTCGGGGCCTATATTGAAGATTGTTAAGTCCTCTTGTGGGATAGATCCCTTAAGTATGATTTAGTGTCCCTCTTCATCTCTCACTACAGTCTTCTGTGTAAATTTTAGTTTATCTGATATAAGGATGGCTACCCCTGCTTTCTTTTGAGGACCTTTTGAATGGTAAATTGTTCTCCAACATTTAATTTTCAGGTTGTCGGTGTCCTTCTCTCTAATATAGTCTCTTGTAGACAGCTATAGATGGGTCCTGCTTTTTTATCCAGTCTGAAACCCTGCGCATTTTGATGGGGTCATTAAGCCTGTTCACCTTCAGAGTTACTATCAACAGATATGAGTTTAGTGTCTTCATGATATCTATTCAGTCCTTGTTTTTGTGGATTGTTCCACTGAACTTCTTCTTAAAGGGGAATTTTAAGAGTCCCCTTTCAAATTTCTTGCAGAGCTAGTTTGGAGGTCACATATTCTTTCAGTTCCTGCCTGTCTTGGAAGCTCTTTATCTCTCCTTCCATTTTGAATGAGAGCCTTGCTGGATAAAGTATTCTTGGTTGCATGTTCTTCTCATGGAGGACCCTGAATATATCCTGCCAGCCCTTTCTGGGCTGCCAGGTCGCTGTAGAGATGTCTGCTGTTACCCTAATGCTCCTCCCCATAAAGGTCAGGGATTTCTTGTCTCTTGCTGCTTTAAGGATCTTCTCTTTATCTTTGGAATTTGCAAGCTTCACTATTAAATGTCGAGGTGTTGGACGGTTTTTATTGATTTTAGGGGGGTATCTCTCTATTTCCTGGATCTGAATACCTGTTTCTCTTCCAGAGTAGGAATGTTTTCAGCTAGGATTTGTTCAAATACATATTCTGGCCCTCTGTCCATTTCGGCACCCTTGGGAACCCCAATTTCACATAGGTTTTTCTTCCTCAGGCTGTCGTTTATTTCCCTTAATCTGTCTTCCTGGTCTTTTAATTGTCTGTCTCTTTTTTCCTCAGTTTCCCTCTTTGCCATCAACTTGTGTTCTATGTCACTCACTCGTTCTTCCACCTCGTTATCCCTCGTCATTAGGACTTCTAGTTTGGATTGCATTGCATTCAATTGATTTTTAATTTCAGCCTGATTGGTTCTAAATTCTGCAGTCCTGAAGTCTCTTGAGTCCTTTATGCTTTTTTCTAGAGCCACCAGTAGCTGTATAATAGTGCTTCTGAATTGGCTTTCTGACATTCAGTTGTAATCCAGATTTTGTAACTCTGTGGGAGAGAGGACTGTTTCTGATTCTTTCTTTTGAGGTGAGGTTTTCTTTCTAGTCATTTTCCTGAGTGCCAAGTGGCCAAAAACAAATTGAATTGGGAAAAGGATAAAAAGAGAGGAAAGAAAGAAGGAAAGAAAAGCGAAAAAGGAAAAAGAATAAAGGAAGAAAGAAGGAAAAAAGAGAATAAAAAAAGAAAGAAAAGAAAGAAAATGGGAAAAAGGGTGGGGGAAGCAATCAGAAATAAAAAAAAACATGGGGGAGTATCTTCTGTTTCTGTGTACTTTAAGTCTCTTGACTTCCCCTGGAACTTGTCCGTCTAGCTGGTCTTCTGGCGGAAGGGCCTATTGTGCTGATTTTCAGGTGTTAGCATTTGGGGGAGCTGCTCTGTCCCCTGCTTGTTGCAGGGCTCAGTGCGGTTAGTTTAACCCATGAGGTCCCAGGAGGAACAAACCCAGTGGCAGCGGCAAGCTCTGGAAACCTGTATCCAACCCACACAGTAACTCGGGAGCAGTCCACTTCTAATGGCTGAGTAATAATCCATTGTATACATAAACCACATCTTCTTTATTCATTCAACTTTCGATGGACACCGAGGCTCCTTCCACAGTTTGGCTATTGTGGACATTCCTAATATAAGCATCGGGGTGCAGGTGTCCCGGCGTTTCATTGCATCTGAATCTTTGGGGTAAATCCCCAACAGTGAAATTTCTCGGTGGTCTTGAAGGTCTATTTTTATCTCATTGAGGAACCTCCACGAAGTTTTCCAGAGTGGCTGCACCAGTTCACATTCCCACCAACAGTGGTTTCTATATTTAGGTCCTCCCATGTTGGCAGCATAAATATTTAGTTGTTTGATCATGATAGAGAGTCTTTTTAATTATGAAATAATGCCCTTCTTCATCTCTTCTTACAGTATTTGTTCTTTCTTTTTTGAAATTTAAAATATTTATTTATTTATTCATGAGACTTACACAGAGAAGCAGAGGAAGGAACATAGCAGAGTGAGAGGCAGGCTCCCCAAAGGGAGGCTGATGTGGGACTCGATCCTGGGATCCCAGAATCACACCCTGAGCCGAAGGCAGATGCTCAACCACTGAGCCACCAGGTGTCCCCCAGGTTTTGGTTTCAAATCTCATTTGTCTGATATAAGTATGAGTCCTCCAGCTTTCTTTTGATATCCATTAGCGTCATAGATGATTTTCTATCCCCTGACTTTCAATTTGTTGGTGTCTATAGGTCGAAGGTGAGCATCTTATAGGCAGCGTACAGATGGATGTTGTTTTTTTAATAATAATTTTATTTATGATAGTGTGAGAGAGAGAGAGAGAGAGAGAGAGAGAGAGAGAGGCAGAAAATTAGGCAGAGAGAGAAACAGGCTCCCCACCAGGAGCCCAATATGGGACTCGATCCAAGACTCCAGGATCACACCCTGAGTCAAAGGCAGAGGGTCAACGCCTGAGCCACCCAGGCATCCTGGATCCTCCTTTTTAAGCCACTCTCATACCCTATATCTTTTGATTGAAGCATTTATTCTATCAGCAGTCAGAGTGATTATTCAAAGATATGAACTTTGTGCATTTCTGTTACCAGAAGAGTTGGTGTTTCTGGTGACGTTCTCTGGTCCTTTCTAGTCTTTGTTGCTTTTGGTCTCTTTTTTTTTCCCCACTAGCAGAGTCCCTCTTAAAATTCCTTACTGGGCTGGTTAAGTGGTCATGAACTCCTTTATATGTTGCCTGTCTAGGAAAATCTTTATCTCTCCTTCTCTCCTGAATGACACCCTTGCTTGATGAAAGAATTCATACAAATTGGACTCCAATAAAAAGAAATTTAAAAACATAAAATAAATTCTTTCTAATATGATTGAGGAAAATGGCATTTAGGAGGAAAACCAGAAGCTGAAAGAGAGGAGGACAGATATCACCATCCATAGCCTTCACAGGGACCTAGTGTCCTTTCCTAGGTGGGCCCCCTCTCCGGAGGATGCTTCCTGCCCCTCTGCACTCTTTGTTGGATCACAGCAGGCACATCTTGGTGCCTCCAGCACCTCTGCAGTAATGGCTTATAGCGTTTTCCATGTATCCTATTGGGGACCACAGCGTAGTGTATGTAACCATCTGGCTGCTGTTTGACAACATTGGGGGGATTCTGACTTTTGTTGGTTTTGAGGTGCGTGTGTGTCTATCACATGCAGCTATCCCGTGCAGCTATCAGATCCTCTGTCTGGGTCACCCAAAACCCCAAAATGGTTGGCAGAATATCATTTCTGGTGCTGGTACTGGGTGGCTAGCTGGGCTCTCCTGGCCACACTGGCGCTCACTCGTGCAGTGACTTTCAGCTGGAGGGTCAGCTGAGCTGGAAGTTCCGGCTCGGCCACATTCCCATGTCTGGCAGTGGGTCCGGCCGCCCCGGGAAGGCACGTGGGGACATGAGCTGTGTTTGCCTGGTGGCGCCCCTGCAGGGGCTGGTTGGGGCCTAGGTGGTGCCCCCTCCTCCTCTCTGGGGGTCTCTCCACCCCCCATGCACAGAGTTCTGGGAGACACAGAAATGGGCTGGCTGTGCATTTTCACACCACAACACTTTATTGACTTTGTACAGCAAATGGGCTCAGAGCCGTAGGTGCGTGTCTTCCCCTGGGGAAGGAGACCTTTCTGTCCTTTATGTGGGGACAAGAATCACATGGGGTGGGTGGGCGGGTGCTGGAGTCCCCCATCTGGGAGCATGTGTGGACTCCGGGTGGTGGCGTGTGTCCTGAGGTTTCAGCCTGAGTGACAGTTCTGAGGACAGCAGAGCTGACCTGGACCTGCTGGTCATGGGCTCCTGTGCTGGGTCCCCGCAGGGCAGCTGGACCCCTGCCTCGGACCCTCTGGGGCCCCAGCACCTGGAGGAGCCTGCCTCATGGTGTGGGTGCGGGTGTGGCCCACCGGCTTACCCCTCCTCTCCCCACACTGGTGTGGCCCGGGATCCTCAGGGCTGCCCTAGATAAGCGACCTGTATCGGTGGGGCACGCCCAGGGCCCAGGAGGCCACATCCACTTTGAGAGGGCTCGCTCAGCCCGGGGCCAGAATCCAGGGTTGGCCAGGGCCATGGGGGCCTGATTCCATTAGTCTTTGAGTTGGGACTGGTGGGGGCTCAAATCAACCCAGCCCCCACAGAGCCTGGGCCCAAGTCAGTCCAGGTCCCTCTGGGTTATGGGCTGGTGTCCTGTGCAGGTTGTGCCGTACTCCCGGAGGGACAGTGGGTGGAGGCAGGGCACAGTGTGTCTTCTGCACCACTCTCCTGCACACACACTGTCCGGGACTCCCTGCCTTCCCTCCTCCCTGCAACCACTGTGTACTCAATGGGACACCCGGGCTTCTGATGTGAGCAGGGTATCCAGAGAACCCCGGGGAGTCTGAGCATGTCCCACAGGGTGCAGGTGCACTGGGTCCTTGCTCAGGGATGATGGTGTGGGGGTCGATGGTGTGGGGGCAAGGGTATGATGGTGGTGGGTTGTGGGGGATGGTGTAGCGGGGATGGTGTTGGGATATAGTGTGGGTGGGGATTGTGTGAGGCTGTGAGTGTGTGAGGGGGATGGTGTAGGGGCTATGCCATGGGGGATGATGATGTTAGTGGATGGTATGGGTCTGGGGAATGGGAGGATGATGTGGGGGGCCTGCGGACACAGGGCATCCCCTTTCTCTAAGATGCACACGGAGACGTCTGCAGATAAAGGCGACCCCAGTCTGGGGTATGCTGTGACACTTGCCCCTGGGGACCCCTGTGGTGAGTGCAGGGCCCTGGCTGGACCAGGGGCATTATCTGGGGGTCATCATACTATGTATGTTTACAAATTGCAAATTGTCTCAAATTGAATGCATAGAATTTAGAAATATATAAAGTCCTGAGGTTGGGTATCACCCTGACCCGTCCAACCCTCATCAGATCGATGTGTGTCCTCTAGTCACGGCCATGCACCCTGCCCCCAGGTCCTCTTACTGGTCCCACGGCCCTCACCCCAGCCCCCTGCTTTTCAGGGGGCCGTCCCTCACCCCTCTGGGGTTCAGCTTACATGGCAATCCCTGGAGGCCCCATCCTAGTGGCCTCCTCATCCCTGAGACCCCGAGGGTGGGGGCACGGTGTTCATCCCCAACAATCTACCATGGAGCGGTGTGTTGTTCGTTGCTGTTCTTCCCCAGGCTCCGAAGCCCTGTGTTCCCTACCCAGAAGCCCCCGGTCCTCCCGGGTCCGGATCCCCCTGGCCCCTCAGCCTCACCCTACCCCCTAGTAGTCCCAAAACATGACGTGACTGCTGAACATCCTGTTGATGTCCAGGTGCCCCCCGCGTGATGTCCCTAGAGGAGACTAGGGTCTCCTCCTTCATTTCCTGTGGGAAAACCGGGGAGGAGGAGCTGGCATCAGGGACACAGACCCCAAGCTGTCTGTCCTGGGCAGGGATCCCTGGGGCCACCATGGGAGTGTCTACTGCCAAAACCTCTTTCCTTCCTCTGGGAGGCCAGGGACGGCGGGAGTCCCCACCGTGCTCATGGGACCTGTGTGACGGCCTGTGCCCAGCTGTTGTAGGCAGGGAGGAGACTGAGTGTTACCCTGGGTGGGAGGGGATAGGGGTTCAGCCAAGGTAGGAGGGGACATGGGGGTGTTGTGCCCAAGTTTACGAATCTGAGAAACCACTAAGGAGCTGACACCAATGCAAACACACAAGGGTTGATTTCCAAACTCCAGCTTGCGTCCAAGTACACCTAACACAGCGGAGCAGGGACCTGGACCCTGAGGTGGGTTTTAGCTTAGTTTTAAGGGCTTGTCTCGGGGTCCTCCAGAAGGGCTGGAGCAATTCCTCAAGTTATGTTTACATTTTGATATGGGGCCTTCAAGGGTATTGGGCTCTGCTCTCATTCTAATAGGCGCTTCCAGCCTTTGACATGGGCTCAGTTTCATTTTATTGTGGGGCTTTCTAGGCCATTAAGCTGTAAACCTTTGTTTTTTCCTGTAACTGAAGTAATGTAAATTTCAGGTCTTCTTCACAGGGGCCTGGGATGGCTGGACTTGTTCGAACACTGAACTTAAAGTAGAAAGGCCTTCATTTTCTCGACCTCCTTGTGTCCATTCCCATCCTATCTAGCTCTTTCCCCTTCCCTGGAGCTCCTAAGAGAGGAATTGCAAATGACCTCAGCTTGGCAGTGTGTGTTGGGGGACAGGCCCAGGGATTTGGGATCAGGAAGACCTGGGGCGTGGGCGTCCCAGCTGTGCAGCAGGATTCCATGCTGCAGACTCTTATTCCCTAAGGCTATCTTAACAACTGACTTTGTACATAGAAAAGCTCTCCTTTATCTTTAAAAGATGAGGAGTGAGTCTAAGTATTTTTCTCTGCCCATCTAATTGCTCAGATTCCAATCTGAGACGTATTTCCTGGTAATAAGGATAATTTACTATCCTTAGTACTATGGTTAAAATATTCTGACACAAATAGTTCAGAGGGATGATGCTTTCTCATCTCTTTCTTCACAGCTCAGTCACTCATCAGGGGAATGCATCTTTATGGATTTGGAAAGAACTGAGAAACATTATTACAATGGTCCTATTATTATGTGAAGGATTCTTCCCTGAGATTCTTCCCCTGTTTCAACTGACACTGAAACACTGTGAACTCTTTGGAACACAAATGTCCAGGAAATAAATGTTATGCATTGCTAATTTTAAATGCACTTGCAATATGGTGTCTATTATAATAGAAGTATTTTTTTCTGATTTTTGCTTTTATTATCCTTTCCTGCTTTTCAGGTTGAGGAGGCATTATACGTGTTCATAAGTGTTGTTCTTTCCTTCTGATATAAAATTATTTCTTTGTTCCCACTGAAGGAACTCTTTAAGAATAAGGCAAAAGTTAATTCAACGATTCTTAAAATGTCTTCACACTTGGATCCTGATTCATTTAAGTCAATTTTCAAAATAAATCTTATTTATTAGGAAAAAAACAAAGATTTATAGGGAAATTGAGAAGATAGTACAGAGCATTCGCATGCACTGGCACTCTATTTCTCCAATTATTGATATCTTATATTAGTACGGTACAAATATGAACTATTTGTACATAGAATGAATCAATATTAAAATATTCGCAATAACCAAAGACCATACTTTATTCAGATTTCCTTAGTTTTTGCTAAGTTACCATCCCTCATATCACATTCCATTTGTCCTCCTGTTTTCTTAGGCTCCTCTGGGTTTTGACAGTCTTTCAGCCTTTCCTTTTTGTTGTTGAACTGGAACACTTTGAGAAGTAGAGTATTTTGTAAAATTTCCTTCAGTTGGGACATGTCTGTTGTGTATCTCATGACTGAACTGTTGTTGTGGATTATATACAGAGATATACTGCCATTTTCATTATATCATATAAAGGATAGATACTATCAACATGATTTATCAGTCTTGGTATCGATCTGTCATCTTGCTGAGGTAGTGTTTGTCATCTTTCTCCGTAGTTAAGTGATTCTTTATTATTATTATTATTATATTATCATTATTATTTTAGGTTTTTCATAATATATTTTGCAGAAGGAAGTTACTATGTATATTGCACACATAAAAGTTTGAAGCTATGCTCATGAACTTGAGTGTGGTATGTCTGCACGAATTGTTTGAAATTCTTCTACATGGGAGATTTCTCTTCCTTCTGAGTTTGTTTCTTTTTCAATGATGTTATTTATTTATATGAGAGAGAGAGGAGAAAAAGCATGAGCGAGAGTGGCAGAGAGAGAGGGAGAAGCAGGTTCCCTGCTAAACAGGGAGCCTGCCTTGTGACCTGGATCATGATCTGCGCCTACAGCAGAAGTTTAACTGAATGACCACCCAGGTGCCACTCTCTCTTTCTTTCTTTCTTTCTTTCTTTCTTTCTTTCTTTCTTTCTTTCTTTCTCTCTTTTCTTTCTTTCTCTCTCTCTCTCTCTCTCTTTCTTTCTTTCTTTCTTTCATTTCTTTCTTTCTTTCTTGCTTTCTTGCTTTCTTTCTTTTATTTTAATAATAATTTTATTTTTTATTGGTTTTCAATTTGCCAAAATACAGAAAAACACCCAGTGTTCATCCATCAAGTGCCCCCCTCAATGCCCATCACCCATTCACCCCCACCGCCCGCCCTCCTCCCCTTCCATCACCCCTAGTTCATTTCCCTGAGTTAGGAGTCTTTATGTTCTGTCTCCCTTTCTGATATTTCCCACACATTTCTTCTCCGTTCCCTTATATCCCCTTTCACTATTATCTATATTCCCCAAATGAATGAGAACATACCATGCTTGTCCTTCTCCGATTGACTTACTTCACTCAGCATAATACCTTCCAGTTCCATTCACGTTGAAGCAAATGGTGGGTATTTGTCGTTTCTAATGTCTGAGCAAGGCCCACCTGTTCTCTCTCTTCATCTTCTGAGTCTCCTAAGATATGAATATTATGTTTTAATAAGTGGCTGACTTCCCTACGTCTGTCTCTGTGGTCCATAACCTTTCTTGTTTTTATGGCTTCCACTTGGGACTGCATCTCAGTTATAGCATTTTTAACGTTGGCCTAACTAGATTTTAGTTCTTTTATTTCTGCAGTAAGGGATTCTCGAGTTTTCTTCTGTGCTCTTTTTCCAGCCTAGCTGTTTCTTTATAATCATTGTTTTAAACTGTAGTTAGACATCATATATGTGTATTGATGGACTTCCTGGCTGTGAGTACTACCTCATGTTATTTTATGGAGGTGAATTTATCCATCTCATTACCTTTTCCAGAAAAGAAAGAGGGAAGAAAAAGAAAAACCAAGGAAAACAATAACAACTGCCCTCCAAAAAAACCACCAGATTATTTTGGCCTGCATTTTAAAAGATTCTAAATCCCAAAATATGAAACACAATTAAAGTACCATGAAAGTAAAAATAAGAAATATATAAGGTACATACATAAAAATTAAAATAAGGCAATTAATAAAAAAATCAAAGAAAATAAATGACAATAAAGCACAAAGTACAAAGGAACCTAGATCCTACTTTCCAGGCAGAGCTGAATCTCTGCATCCTCTGTGGTCCGACAACATGGTGGCAGTGAGTGGTCTGTGCAGGGTCTGGGGATGGGCTCTGGCGCTGATTAGCATGTGCACATCTGGGTGGTAGATGCACCTGCGGGGTCAGAGGCGGGGTGGGTGTCAGCACCTCTGGCCTCCAGTGAGGCGGTGCAGTACTGCTCCCTGAGTCTCGGCGCTGATGGGGGGATGCGGGTGGGGTCTCTGGGTCCTCTGGCTCTGGGGCTGAACATCTGGTCCCCCAGTCTGCATGGGCCTCCACAGAAGAGCCCCCAAGCCCCCGGGTCTCGCTGATTCTCTCAGAAACCTGCGTTTGCTCTACCTGTGTCCGAGCTTCTTTTGGTTTTGTTTTTTTATCTCAGAGTGTTGTGCCCAAGACTGCGAATCCAAGAAACCACGGAGAAGCCAACACTGCTTCAAACACACGTGCGTTTATTTACAAGCTCGAGCTTGTGTCCAAGTATACCCAACAGAGTGGAGCAGGGACTTGGATCCCGAGGCGGGTTTTAGCTTAGTTTTAAGGGCTGGTCTCAGAGACCTCCAGAAGGGCTGGAGCAATTCCTCAAGTTCTGTTTACATTTTGATATGGGACATTCAAGGGCATTGAGCTCAGTTCTCATTCTAATAGAGGCTTCCTGTCCTTGGCCTGGGCTCAGTTTTGATTCTATTGTGGGGCTTTCTAGGTCATTAAACTGTAAACTTTTGTTTTTTTCCTGTAACTGAAGTAATGTAAATTTCAGCTCTTCTTCACAGGGACCTGGGATGGGTGGACTTTGGCTAACACTGAATTTAAATTGGAATGGCCTTAATTTTCTTGGCCTCCATGCTTCCCGTTCCATCCTATCTCCTTCCCCCTTCCCCAGAGCTCCTAAGAGAGCAATTGCAAATGACCTCAGCATGGCAGCATCTGTTGGGGGACAGGCCCAGGGATTTGGGATCAGGAAGACCTGGGGCACTGGCTTCCCAGCTGCGCAGCGGGATTCCATGCTGCAGACTCTTATTCCCTAAGGCTATCTTGACAACTGAGTTTGTACATAGAGAAGCTCTCCTTTGTCTTTAAAAGATGAAGAGCGAGTCAAAGCAATTTTTCTCTGCCCATCTGATTGCTCAGATTCCAATCTGAGACATATTTCCTGTTAATAAGGATAATTTACTATCCGTGGTACTATGGTGAAAATATTCTGACACAAGTAATTCAGAGGGATGAGGGTTTCTCATCTCTTTCTTCACAGCTCAGTCACTCATCAGCAAATGCATCTTTATGGATTTGGAATGAACTGAGAGACATTATGACCAATGGTCCTATTATTATGTGAAGGATTCTTCCCTGAGATTCTTCCCCTGTTTCAACTGACACTGAAACACTGTGAACTCTTTGGAAGACAAATGTCAAGGAAATAAATGTTATGCGCTGCTAATTTTAAATGCACTTGCAATATGGTGTCTATTATAATAGAAGTATTTTTATCTGATTTTTGCTATTATCCGTTCCTGCTTTTCAGGTTGAGGAGGCATTGTACGTGTTCATAAGTGTTTTTCTTTCCTTCTGATCTAAAATTCTTACTTTGTTTCCATCGAAGGAACTCTTTAAGAGTAAGGCAAAAGTTAATTCACTATTCTAAAAATGTCTTCACATTTGGAGCCTCATTCATTTAAGTCAATTTTCAAAATAAATCTTATTTATTAGGAAAAAACAAAGATTTATAGGGAAATTGAGAAGATAGTACAGAGCATTCGCATGCACTTGCACTCAATTTCTCCAATGATTGATATCTTATATCAGTACGGTACAAATATTAGCTAATGAATCAATATTAAAAAATTCGCTTTAAACAAAGACCAAAAACAAAAAAGTAAAAACAAAAACGAAAACGAAAACAAACCATACTTTATACAGATTTCCATAGTTTTTGCTAAGTTTCCATCCCTCATATCACATTCCATTTGTCCTCATGTTTCCTTAGGCTCCTCTGGATTGTGACAGTCTTTCAGCCTTTCCTTTTTGTTGTTGAACTGGGACACTTTGAGAAGTAGAGTATTTTGTAAAATTTCCCTCAGCTGGGACATGTCTGTTGTTTATCTCATGACTGAACTGTTGTTGTGGATTATATACAGAGATATACTGCCATTTTCATTATATCATATAAAGGATAGATACTATCAACATGATTTATCAGTCTTGGTATCGATCTGATCATCTTGCTGAGGTAGTGTTTGTCAGCTTTCTCCATAGTAAACTTATTATTATTATTATTATTATTATATTATCAATATTTTAAGTTTTTCATATTATATTTTGTAGTAGAAAGTTACTATGTGTATTCCACACTTAAGAGTGGGAAGCTATGCTCATGAACTTGAGGCTGGAATGTTTTCACAAATTGTTTGAAATTCTTCTAAATGGGCGATTTCTTTTCCTTGTGGGTTTGTTTGTTTGTTTCTTTTTCAAAGATGTTTTCTATTCATTTGAGAGAGAGAGGAGAGATAAAGAATGAACGAGAGGGGCAGAGGGAGAGGGAGAAGCAGGTTCCCTGCTGAACAGGGAGCCTTCCTTGGGACCTGGACCTGATCTGAGCCTAAGGGAAAAGCTTAACTGACAGAGCACACAGGTGCCACTCATTTTTCTTTCTTTCTTTCTGTTTGTTTTTTGTTTTCTTTCTTTCTTTCTTTCTTTCTCTCTTCTTTCTTTCTTTCTTTCTTCTTTCTTCCTTTATTTTTAATAATAATTTTATATTTATTGGTGTCAATTTGCCAACATACAGAATAACACCCACTGCTCATCCGTCAAGTGCCCCCGTCAGTGCCCATAACCCATTCACCCCCCGCCCGCCATCCTCCCCTTCCATCACCCCTAGTTCATTTCCCTGAGTTAGGAGTCTTATGTTCTGTCTCCCTTTCTGATATTTCCCACTCATTTCTTCTCCGTTCCCTTATATTCCCTTTCACTATTATCTATATTCCCCCAAATGAATGAGAACATACAATTTTTGTCCTCCGATTGACTTACTTCACTCAGCATAATACCTTCCAGTTCCATCCACTTGAAGTAACATGGTGGGAATTTGTCGTTTCTAATGTCTAAGCAAGTCCCACCTTTTCTCTCTCTCATCTTCTGAGTCTCCTATGGTATGAATGTTATTGTTTTAATAAGTGGCTGACTTCCCTACGTCTCTCTGTGGTCCATAACCTTTCTTGTTTTTAAGGTTTCCACTTGGGACTGCATCTCAGTTATAGCATTTTTAACATTGGCCTGATAGATTTTCATTCTTTTATTTCTACAGTAAACGTTTCTCTAGTTTTCTTCTGTGCCTTTATCCAGCCCAGCTGCTATCTTTATAATCATTGTTTAAACTGTAGTTAGACATCATATATGTGTATTGATCACTTCCTGGCTGTGATTAGAACCTCATGTTATTATGGAGGTGAATTTCTCCATCTCATTATTTTTCCAGAAAAGAAAGAAGGAAGAAAAGAAATTCAAGAAAAACAATAACACTGCCCTCCCCAAAAAAAAAACACAGATTATTTTGGCCTGCTTGTTAAAAGATTCTAACTCCCCAAAATAGAAACAATTAA
>NW_023330468.1:103440-135160 GCF_011100685.1 Canis lupus familiaris | reverse complement strand
CCCATAAATTACTTATTTTATAACTGGAAGTTTGTAACTCTTAATCCCCTTTACCTATTCCAACTGTCCCCTGACCCTCTCCCCTCTGGCAACCACTAGTTTGTCGTCTGTATCTTTCTGTTTTGTTTGTTTGCTTTTTTTTTAGATTCTACACATAAGTGAAAGCATATGGTAGTTGTCTTTTTCTGATTTACTCACTTAACACAATGCCTTTAAAGTGTATCTGTGTTGTTGCAAATGGTAAGATTTCATTCTTTTTTTTTTTTTTTACAGTTGAACAATATTCTTTTGTATATCACATCTTCTTTAACATTTATCTCAATGGACACTTAGGGTTACTTCCATGACTTGGCTATAGTAAATAATGCTGCAGGAAACACAGGCATGCATATATATTTTCCAATTAGTGTTTTTGTTTTCTTTGTATAAATACCCATAAGTGGAATTGCTGGATCACACGGTAGTTCTATTTTTGAAAAATTTTTGAGGAAAATTTTATACTGATTTTCCACAGTGGCTGAACCAGTTTGCATTCCCACCAACAGTGTAGGAGGGTTCCCACATCCTCACCAACACTTATGTCTTGTGTTTTTGATAATAGCCATTCTGATAGGTGTGAGGTGATACCTCATTGAGGTTTGGATAAGGCAGCCTATAGAAGAGTCTTGTTTTCCTTATCCATTTAGCCATCCCATGTCTTTTGATTGAAGGATAGTTCCCTTACACTTAAAGTCACTATTTCTAGGTATGTACTTACTGTCATCTTGTTAATTGTTTCCTCACTGTTATTGTTGTCCTTCTCTGTTCCTTTCTTGGTTTGTTACTTCGTGTTTGTTTTCTTATATTTAGATTGCTTTGTCTTTTACTTTTGTGTTCTTAACTATAAGCTTTCTTCTTTGTGGTTATGGTCTGGTTCACATATAACATGTATATAACTGTCTCCTTTAAGTTGACAGTAAGTTAATTTTGAACGTATCCCAAAGTTTTATATTTGTACTCCTCTCTTCTGCATTTTTATATTGTTGATAACACATTTAACATATTTTTTATTTTATTTATCCCTTAACTCATTGCGGTAGTTTTATTGTACTACCTTTGTCTTTTACCCTTCATATTTGTTTTATAAGTTGTTGATCCACTCACTACCTTGATTACTTGTCCTTCCGGTTAGATTTTTAACTCTCATTTGTTTTCTTAGTTTTCTCTCATTTTTTTCTTTAGTTTTCTTACTAGTAATTAGTACCTTTTCTTTTTAGCTTAGAAAAGCATTCTTTACATTTTTTGTATGGTTGGGTTCAGTGGTGATGAACTCCTTTAGCTTCTGCTTCTGCTTCCTGGAAAACTCTTAATCTCTTCTTCAATTCTGAATGAGAGACTTGCCAGGTAGAGAATTCTTGGTTGGGAGTTCTTCCCTTTCAGAACTTTGAATATATTATGCCATGCATGCCCTTCTGACCTATAAATTTCCTGCTGAGAAACCTTCTGATAGAGTTATAATGGCTCCCTTTTATACAGCGTGTTGCTTTTCTCTTGCTTTCAGTATCTTCTCTTTATTATTAATTTTTACTATTTTAATTATAGTGTTCCTGGTGTGTTTCTCTTTGGATTCATCTTTTCTCTTTTTTAAAAAGATTTATTATTTATTTATGGGGGAGAGAGAGAGAGAGAGAGAAAGAGAGCAGGAGGAAGGTGAGAGGGAAAGAATCTTCAAGCAAACCCGCCCACTGAGTGCGGAGCCCAACGTGAGGGCTCAATCCTATCTAACCCACAAGATCACGACCTGAGACAACAACCAAGAGCTGCTCACTCATCCAACTGAGCCACCACAGGCATCACTGGATTCACCTTATTTGAAACTCTCTGGGCTTTCTGGACTTGAATATTATTCCCTTCCCTGAATTAGGTAAGTTTTCTGCATTATTTCTTTGAGAATTTTCCTGGCCCCTTCTCTCTCTCTCTCCCCCGTGACTCCTATAATGAAAATGTTATTCTGCTTGATACTGTCCCAGTGGTCCCTTAAGGCATTTTTTCTTTTTAAAAACTCTTTTTGCTTTCATTTTTCCTGCTGTGATTGGGTGTTTTCCATGGATTGCTTCTGTTTTAGTCTGAGTCACGTTCTATTAATCCATCCGTTCTGCTGTTGAACCCCTACAGTGCGTTTCTCAGTTCAGCTTTAACTTCTCTTTGGTATTTTCATCTAGTTCCTAACCTCCCTGCAGAAGTTCTTGCTGTGTTCATCTATTCTTCTCCTGAGATTCTGTGAGCCTCTTTATGGCCATTACTATGAATTCTTTATTAAGTGTGTTGCTTATCTCAGTTTCATTAAGGTCTTTCTCTGAGGAGTTTCCTTGCTGTGTGGATATATTCCTCTGTCTCCTCATTTTGCCTCTCTCTGTTTTCTCTGTAGGTATGGGTGAAATGGCTACCTTCCTTCATCTTGAGAGAGTAGTCTTATGTAGGAGTTTTTTCCATGTGAGCCAGAAGCACAACCTCCCCTGGCCACCAGAACCAGGCACTCTATGGGCATCTGCAGTATGGTTTGAGTAAGTCTGCTGGCTCTGATAGAGCCACAGTTGCTGTGCGGGAGATCAGGGCTCCCACCACTTGCCCACTCCATGTATGCACCAGATAGGTAGAGTTCAGGGTGCTCATCTGACCTGCTTGGGCTTGGCTGCTACATGAGGGAGCGGGCTCTGTCACTCACCTGGTCTTGATGCAGCTCCGATAATGCACAGAGTGAATGAAATGTGGGGAGCTTCCCCAGCCTCGTTATGTGGCAGGGAGAGCAGACCATGACCTTCATGTGTTAGCTAGAGGGAGGGCACCAAAGATGGCACACATTTGTTCTAATAATCGTCAGGAAGTTAGATGAGTGGCAAAAATGGACACACCAGCACTTCCATCCCTGGATAATGTCCTCACAGGTTCCTGACCCTCTGGCAGTCATTTTAAATTAGTTGCATCTCCCTTCTTATGGTTTAGGTGCTTTCAGTCTATTCCCTCTGTGCTAGATCTCCATGTGAATGCATTTGCAGATGAGCCCTTTTAGAGTGGGATATATGTTCCTTATAGTTTCTATGATTCTTTTGGTCCCTATTGTGGGGTTATTGCATCCGGGACAGGGCCCAGGGAGGCCATGTCTCTTCCTCTCCTATCCTTTGCAAAAGTGTCTTTTTGTCTCTTACTGTGGAAAGGCTAGTCATCTAGTTCTCATGGGGGGAGGGGGGGGGCTTTCCTTGTTTGTTTACAGAGGAAAATTATTACATGTATAGCTAGAAATTTGTTGTGTCTAAGGAAAGATTGCATTTAGGGGTATTCCTACACCATCATCTTGAACTACCTCTCTTCCCAGACTAGATTTTACTTTTGTGCAGGTAACCCATACAGTCACTACCTTCACAAGGACTGTCCCCAAAAGAGGTGCTGTTGGCCTAGCACCACTCCTCTTCTGCAGGCCCTTCTCTGAAGAGCCCAGAAGGACAAAAAGCCTAAAATTTCAAGGTGTCTTGCTCTCAAGATTTTAATGACCTGCCTGTTGAAACAGAATAAGTATAATTGAACATTTAGTGAAAAAGAAGAATTTTTTTGGAGCTGTGAAGGACACAGCTTCTTATCTGAGGAGTAATCATGGTGGGCAAAATTGGTCAAGGAAAGTTTTGCAAAAAGCTCAATCTACCAGATTGTGTTGGGTTTGGTATGGAGGCAAAAGAGGGAAACACAGAAGGAGATATTCCTGAGAAGAGACAGAGGAGACTGAGCCAGAGGCAACACCTGCATAAATTGAGACCATTTCAAAAGACAAGAAGGTAAAGAAATAAATACATAGAAGGCAGAATTCTTGCTCCTATCATGTCTGCCATCTGGCTAGGATGCTTTCAAATTAATGAGCAGGTTAAAATCCAGCATGGGTTCCACAAAGAGAGAAGCCTAAGAAGTACTTTGTAATGATGATCAAAAATATGTATTATATTAATTACCAAAATAAAAGGATTGCTCTAAAATTCCTGAATATAATATACACGATGAAAGATTTCTCTTTTGCAATAAATATCACTAAATGAAGATAATCATGTTTTTTTTTTCTTAAAAAAAAGTGTTACTGGGTTTTAAAAAAACATAGCAGAAAGATAGTTTTTTAAAAATACTGTTAAATATCTATAGGAATCAATCGGAGGAATCATAGGAGTTCAACATGACTTGACAGGAAGACTTCTCTCTCACAATAGTTTAATTATACATTTTATTAGTAATATAAAGTTTGTTACTATGATAGAAGAGAGACTAAGGTGAATGTGAGGGAAACAAATACTAAGCAAAGTCCACAAGGCAGAGCAAAATCTTTCACCTGAGAAATCCTTCCCTGTGTAGCCAGGTGTCACATGCGGCAATGTACTTGCAGAACACTCTTGTGCAAACTTTAAGCATTATATTTAAGCTCCTACATTTATATGCAAGCATAAATCACAGTGGTATTTGCTGCACGTGTTTTATTAGGTAGGCATTTCTGATTATCGAATAACCCTAAAATATACAGTTAACTCGGTTTTTGGATAAAATGCAGACTATTCAGCCATCACCTATTCCGAAAGAGATTCGGTATTCAGTATTCTAGTCAGGCGTTCTCCAACAGTGCTAGGGTACTTCAGCAAAGCTCATGTGTGATAAAACAGCAGTGGCCTCTAGAGCATGTTTTTAAAGCCAGCTCTCTCAGAATTCTAACTAAATTCCTCAAATGAACACACACACACACACACACACACACACACGTGCATGCACACTCATCTCGTTTTTGCTGCTGTTTTAACTTGCCAAAGAGTAAAGGTATATGAATCAGGTCTTATTAATATTAATATATACGTTGTTATTTTGCTCCCTGAACACTGTCACTTTGTTATACTAAATTAAAGCCCTGACAGAAACATCCAATGAATCATCACTAAGAAAATGCATTGTTGTGTCATAGTTAATAAGCAGTTCAATGTAATCACACCTTGATCATTCTCCGGAGCAGTTCGGTCCTTTGCATGGTGTGGTTAGAACCAAAATGTCTAATATTAGTTCCCTTAATGATTGCTCAAACAGAAGTTAAAATGGAAAGTCACTCTCCCTTCAGATGTACAAATAATCTTTTTTTTTTTTTTTCTGAGAAGGATAGGGAAGGAAATGTCAAAACAGCAAGAAGAAATTTATGAGTCTTAGACTACATGTTATCATAAAAGGAGTCTCTGGGATTCAGTCATAATCACAGGGTATGATGTTGAGCTCAAAGCTAGTTCCCATGCCCTGCTTATCAACCCCCACAGAACATGTGAACCACAAGTAGAAGCTCCCATCCCAGATGAAAGGAAGCTTCTTCTGGCCAAGGTAGCAGAACTGTAAAAACTCCCTTTGGCCATGGACGGCCTGTAGGGCACTTTGATAAGCCCAGAGGAATCACAGGCAAAGATCCTACCTTAATGAGGACTGAATGGACCCCGTGGCTTTTGCAGATAGGAAATACCAGAAGCTTAGGGTGCGGGCAGTGCTGGATTCTTGCCACACAGCACTCTTGAGGTGTGCTTCTTCACCCCGAAGACCCAAATGGAGTAGCCTCCAGATACAAGAAGTGTCCTAGGAACAAGGACGGCATTCAGACAGGGGCACGAACAAGAATGAGGGGATCATTTTAGCTCCTCCATCTTACTTAGGGTTTTTAAGTATATTTCATAGGCTATGAGCTGCCACAGGCATTTCCATTTGAAACAGAAAGAAAACCCAATAGCCTTGCTTCTAGCTCACTGACAGAACAATTTCCAACTGTCTGTGCTTTGAGCAAAGTACTTCACAGAATGCAGATTAACCGATGTGACAGGATATTTATGCCACTGAAGCAACAAAATAGTTATAGAAATCATTTCATGGACCCCCTAAACTACCCACTTGTAAAACAATGCAAAGATACTATCTACAAAAAATATATAAAGGAATTACGGTGTACTTTCACAAATTCAGTCACCTACGGAATGCACAAGTAAAATGCTGAGAATCTTATTATGTACCATGAAGGATATTGAGTTTTGGGATGCCTGGGTGGCTCAGCGGTTGAGTGTCTGCCTTTGGCTTATGGGGATGGAGTCCCGTATTGGACTACCTGCAGGGAGCCTGCTTCTCCCTCTGCTTCTGCCTCTGTCTCTCTCTTGCTCTGTGTCTCTCATGAATAAATAAATACATCTTAAAAAAAGATATTGAGTTTTACATTTGTGTATCCAAATACTTTTATGTACGTAGAGCTGAGTGTTTGCACGGGGCTCAGACCTTTCTTTCTCTGGTGTGGTTAGTTTGGGCTCCTGGAGGGCTCTGTTTCATCATAATCCCATGGAGTTTCCACACTTAGACACCATCTTTCCTATTCTATAGCTTCCAGGAATTCGAGGTCCCTTCTTTACTGACATCCCTTGACCATTGAGTCTGAGACTTGACCTCATTTACTCATGGCAAAACTGAGGCATTCCCAACACTTCTGACATGTGTGACCTTACAGTCACATCGGCACAGCACCTCTGCAGCTTCCCAACTACCTTCCTTCACACATATCATCCCATTTCTCTAATCCTTGTTTGGGACACAGGGAAAACTTGATTCTTTCCATTTGCAGATGAGAAATTTGAGAATCTGAAAAACTATATGACATAGGAATGATCACATGAGTGATAGAATTTTGGGTTATTAATTATAAATTATGCCATTTAGGAAAAGTGCCCGATGGCAGCATAAATTATCATCTATCTACAATTATTAGAATGATATTAAAATTTGGTAACTCCCCCGTTATGTGTCGAATTGCATCCCCGCATCCCCCACTCCCCCAAAGATGATGGAGTCCCAATTCCATTCCCCTGTGAACGTGATCTTATTTCAAAATAGGCCCTTTATGGATGACCAAATTAGAATGAAGTCATCAGGGCAGGCCTCAATCCATACTAAGAATGTGTCGTAATGAAAAGGATAAATTCAGACACAGAGACAGACGTGCACAGAGGGAAGACAATGTAAAGACACATGAGAATGCCACCTACAAGCCAAGTAACGTGTGAGTCTACAGCAGCTAAGAGAGAAGCAAAGAATTGGTGATTTCCCCTCACAGCCCTCAAAAGGAACCAGTTGTGCTGACACCTTAATCGCACACTTCTAGCTTCCAGAGCTGTGCAACAATGCCTGTGGCTTACATCTCTGGTACTTTGTGATGGCAGCCCCAGGAGACAAATACGCTCACCAAATGTTTGCCTCGCTTGCCATGGTACCAGAGTAATCTCTCTAGAGATGCTGTAAAAGACTCATAACCTACCTTTTTTGTTTCCAAGTGTGTGGTCTTTGGGAGGTCTTAGGGTTTGATGAGAGCCAACTCCCAAAGCCCAATCAAAGTTTTCAACCAAGGAGTTTTGCCAGCCACACCAGCCTCTCTCAAAAGTACAGGAGGTACCACATTCATTTTCATCAGTCTCATCTCCACAGTCATCTACAAAATTACAGCTTTGCTCTGGTTTATAACATTTGCCGTTCTGACATTCTCGAAAGCCAGGGGGGACAGATACCTAGAAGACAGAAAACAAATGAAGATGAGGAAATACTACTAACACATCTGAAACTACATGACATCCTTACTTAGCTTAAAAGCTAGTAAGAGTAGATTCACTTTAACACATAAAGAAACATGGTGTTCTTAGGAATGTGAGTTATCTGACTCCTATCCTTCTCTCCTGGTCCCCTCCAGGGTTTTGCCCAATAGATCACTCACGAGGATTACTCAAAATGAAAAAAAAAATCAAGTATCATTTTACTGATCTAGGAAAGTATCCCAAGTCGCCTCACATACAGCATTTCCTGTAAGTTCAAGGATATAAATTAGATCTGAAAGCCAAAGTGAGGCTTTCAATTTTTTATCCTGAAACAAAATCTTTAGGGTACTCAGAGCTTATGTATTATGTTGTATTTGGAAGTCTATTCCATTACCATCCACACATTTCAAGATTTATCAGAAACCAAATAGATACATGGTACTTCTTCAAAAGCAGGTGTATGAATATATAAGTAATATTCAACTTTCTAACAGATTTTTTTCCTTCAAAATGCACATATATCTGTCAATCATTTAGAATTTTAGAACCAATTTGCCTACATAGCAATGTCAACAATAAATATTTTTTCCCACAAAGCTTAAAATAAAGGGCAATGTTTTTGAAGACCTGAGTTTGAATCCTGGTATTGATACTTCTCAGCTATGAGACTTGGCTTAATTAGCTAAGCTCATTGAAGAGACTACTGTTGATATTCTCAGCATCTAGAACAGTGCCTGGCCATTAGTAGGTGACTAAAAAATATGAGTCAAATAAACGGAGAAGTGAAATACAGTGCTCTGGAAATGACAAAGCAGTTCCATATTCACATTTAGGGTATAATTGTTATCCTGCTCTAATATTACAATAGGGCATAGCACCAGGGTAACAATATTTCAGTAGAAAAAGCCATTTGAAGATCCATCTTGGAATATCTACTTCCCAGGCTCTGTGACACTATGGTATCTGAGACTTTCTTCCTTCCTGTCTTTCCTATCTGGTAGGTAGAGGAACCAATAATGCCTCCCTATTTTACTTCTACTTGAGCTTCTATAGCCTGGGGTTGTCTGGTGGCTGAGGATTGGTGTGGATTAGAGCTGAGAAGTAAGTTGGGAAGGTGTTCTGGAAGCTAAAATCTCCTGCTGATTAAAATCTTCAAAGATTTTACAAAGAAGCTTTCATGTCCTCCGTCAGTCCCACATTTTAGAAAATAGAAGGCTAAGAGGGAAGAAGTGGGAGGAGATGGATGTGATGTCACGTAGAAACCACTGGGGGAGAAGACTAGTGTTCTGGAAGCTTCTAGCCATTTTGTGTGTTAAGCTGTTTCTGGACTGTTTGTTCAAAATTGCTTAATTAAATGCCCTTTACACTTGCAAAGCTTTTGAAAATAAGTTTCAACCATGCATTCTGCCTCTAACAAAACTTTCTTGTCTGGGTTAATTGCTAACATTTTCTTTTCTTGCAGCGTGGGATTAAACTATTTTTATTTAGCTGCCCAGTTCAGTTTTAGCAGATTGGGGGTAAGGCAAAAGACCTTTAATGTTTCAATCACAGAGCTTGACTCAGAATCAGAACATTAAAGCATTCCTGAGCCACCTAGAAATGGAGATCATTTACATTAACCTCCATTCATAGATGAAAGATAAATGAGGATTATAGATGTTAAATGACTTGATGATTTTTTGATAGCAGAGGTACAATTTGCACCCAGGTCTATTATCTTCTGAACTATTTTTTAAATCTATTGACTTGAAAAGAAGAGCAGTGATCCAGGTCAACTATCACAAGACGAGACCACCAAGGAAGAGAAATGGTGGTGTTGACCACCAGATGAATTATTTCTCATGGGACTGTTGAAAACCTGTGAAATTACTAGATCATTTAATTTTACACAAGTAGGCATTTGTATTGATTCCGTCAATTCCAGTTTATTTGGGGAGTAAAAACAAAACTGGTTCTTGAGATACTTTTCTCCAAAGAGACTGAATCAAGCTTATATTTAATCCTTTTAAAGCAAATAAGAAAATAATTTGAACATGTTTCTAAATGGAATCACATTACAAATCCCAATATATTACAGAATCAATACAGCTCATATTTTGGAATAATCATAATTTTTAAGTTCTAAAACATAATAGCTACATAATTTAAAAATACAATAATTTAAATATTACATAATATTAATTTTGAACAGAAAACCCTTCACATTAATAAAGACAATTTTACTGCTATCATGTATCCTACCCATAAAACACCTTTTTGCTAAATATCAAGCAATAATCAAAATTATCGACTAATGTTATTTACCTATTTCCAAATTATTTTCCATGTCTGTTGTTTTGTCCAAAGAAATCAGCTACTAAGGGAGGATGTATATCTTTAAGTGATTCTGGGATTAAAGCTTCTATGAAATTATGTAACTTTGATTTTTAGTAAAAATATTTTATTTACATTAGGCAGAGACCTTCTTAGTGGGCAGGGTTTTTTTTTTTTTTTTTTGGTAAAAAAGAACAAATTATGAAAGTAAAAAATCTCCAATGCAAATAAATCTTAGAGACTGAATCTGAAGCTTAACATGCTGAAATGCAAACTCTGATTCTTCCCCTCCAAATTTTTTTCAAGTTAATAGCTTTCTTCAACTGTGTCTATGGCAACTCTATAACACCAGTTACTCAGAGGCAAAACAAATCTTGTAAGGAGCTCTGTGTAATAGAGTCTGACTCTACTTCTTGATGTTAGACTTGATTGCTGACAGCTCTTCCTTTGTGTTCCACATCTGGAAACCTAATAAGATAGTCCAGGTGCTTCCCTTATTGGCAGGAGGTTCACACCAAGTATGCCCTTATCAATGCACAGAAATTCTCACCCCAGACCCATCTTCCAAATACCATAAAACTCTAAGTCAGTTTCTTTTCCTTGGTCTCTTAAAAAGGATTGAAAATGTCTATTACTCACATAATGAGGCTTTCTGTGACATAAGGGTAGCTCCAAGGCATGTCTGAAAGTAGTTTTTTTTTTCTATTTGAGTGAAAGCTCACAAGCAGGAGAGTGGCAGAGAGAGGGGGAGAAGCAGACTCTCCTGCTGAGCAGGGAGCCAAACATGGGGCTTGATCCCAGGACCCTAGGATCATAACCTGAACTGAAGGCAGATGTTTAACTGACTGAGCCGTCCAGGTGCCACTGGTATTGTCAGTCTTAACATCCAAACCAAATTTTGAATAGAGGCCCACCTTCTAACTAAGTATTGGCCCCAGTAGTGTGTGTGTACAACTTTTTATCTCATAACTCATATACAATTTTTCACCATTACTATTTTGGTCTAAGTGACTATCATTTTGTGTGACTTTATTACAATGCTTTCCTTTCTGATCTCCTTTGACCCTTTATGGTCCATTAAACAAAAGATAGCCATGTGATATTTTAACATAATTAAATGTCACTCCTCTATCCCAACCTCTATTTAAATACTATTTCACTTTAAAATGAGCCAGGTCCCCTTGAGAAAATGGTCTGTTTAGAACTAAAAACAAAAAAATTCAAAATGAGCCTAGATTTGTTTCTATACCAGAAAATAAGAAAGTGCTAAAAAAAATTATAGCATTAGGATGAAAGGTTTAAGGAGCCAGCGTTTTTTTTTTAATCAATTTTTTTAAAATTTTTATTTATTTATGATAGTCAGAGAGAGAGAGAGAGAGAGAGAGAGGCAGAGACACAGGCAGAGGGAGAAGCAGGCTCCATGCACCGGGAGCCCGACGTGGGATTCGATCCCGGGTCTCCAGGATCGCGCCCTGGGCCAAAGGCAGGCGCCAAACCGCTGCGCCACCCAGGGATCCCAGGAGCCAGCTTTTAGAGAAACTTACTGGTCAAATCAGAGACAATTAGAATATCAAGATTAAGTAATTTGTGCCCAATTTAAACACAGTAAGAAACAGTAAAAAAAAAAAAAAGTATGAAATTATTTTCAGCAACAAACAACTAGAAACTTGGGCAAAATACATAAAACAAGTGTTTTCAGATATTGAACATAAGGAAACACAGGACTGTGTGAAAAAAGGCACTCCCTATGATCACCCCTAGATTTCTGCATGGAGGCACTTATGAACTATAACTCCTAAAGGTCAGCCTACCAGAAAATGGGCTTACACATAGGAGTAGACAGAGTTTGGAACATCTAGAATTTTCAGTACTGGGTGGTGGAGGAAAGGGAGCTAGACAGAGAAGAAGATCAAGAGATATGCTTAAGTCTTGGAATCTAGCTTTTATATTTGTAGGTAAAATCCCAAAGGATAGATAGAAAACAAACTTCTAAGACAGCAATAACTAGGAGCTATAAACTGAAAAACTGCCAGAATCCACAGAGGGCCATATATATGTGAATTTCTACCAGCCAGAGTGGAGAGAGAGTGATTGGTGAATACACAGGGTATTCAGTAGGAACTCCAGAAAGGTACACTTTAGTATGGGGCAAAGTAACTCTAGAAGGAAATAGACTCTACTATAATCTTACGAACAAATCTGGCCAACCACCAGTTTAAGTAAATAATGTTTTATTGGGACCTAGCCGTATCCACTTGTTTACACATCATCTATGGTTACTTTCACACTAAAATGGCTGTTAAGTGGTTGCAATCAAGACCAATGAACTATTGGGACTTCATCAAGATAAGAAGCTTTTGCACAGCAAAGGATACAGTCAACAAAACTAAAAGACAACTACAGAATGGGAGAAGATATTTGCGAATGACTATCAGATAAAGGGCTAGTTTCCAAGATCTATAAAGAACTTACTCAACTCAACAGCAAAGAAACAAACAATCCAATCATGAAATGGGCAAAAGACATGAACAGAAATCTCACAGAGGAAGACCTAGACATGGCCAACATGCACATGAGAAAATGCTCTGCATCACTTGCCATCAGGAAAATACAAATCAAAACCACAATGAGATACCACCTCACACCAGTGAGAATGGGGAAAATTAACAAGACAGGAAACCACAAATGTTGGAGAGGATGCGGAGGAAAGGGAACCCTCTTGCACTGTTGGTGGGAATGTGCAATGGTGCAGCCACTCTGGAAAACTGTGTGGAGGTTCCTCAAAGAGTTAAAAATAGACCTGCCCTACGACCCAGCAATTGCACTGCTGGGGATTTACCCCAAAGATACAGATGCAATGAAACGACGGGACACCTGCACCCCGATGTTTCTAGCAGCAATGTCCACAATAGCCAAACTGTGGAAGGAGCCTCGGTGTCCATCGAAAGATGAATGGATAAAGAAGATGTGGTTTATGTATACAATGGAATATTCCTCAGCCATTAGAAATGACCAATACCCACCATTTGCTTCAACGTGGATGGAACTGGAGGGTATTATGCTGAGTGAAGTAAGTCAGTCGGAGAAGGACAAACATTATACTGTCTCATTCATTTGGGGAATATAAATAATAGTGAAAGGGAATAAAAGGGAAGGGAGAAAAAATGGGTAGGAAATATCAGAAAGGAATATTAAAACTTTTTTAGATAAACCATTTACAAATATCTTCTCCCATTCAATAGATTGCACCTAATATAATAAGATACCAGGGAATAAGCTTAACCAAACAGTTGAAGGACCTGTCCCTCTCAAAACTATAAAACACTGGTGAAAGAAATTGAATACAACACAAATAAAGGGAAAAATATTCTTTGCCCATGGATTGGAAGAACAAATTTTGTTGAAATATCTATACTATCCACAACAATCTACAGATTTAATACAGTCCCTATGAAAATGCCAAGAGCGTTTTTCATAGAAATAAAAAAAATTATAAAATATATATGGAACCACAAAAGACTCCAAATGGTCAAAGCAATTTTTAAAACAAAAGCTGAAAGTATCACAATTCTGGACTTCAAGTTCTATTACAAAGGTGTTGGAGTCAAAACCATATGGTACTGGCACAAAAATAGACGCAATGACCAATGACCAATAGAAAACGCAGAAATAAACCTACAACTATGTGATCAATTAATCTTCAATAAAAGAGGCAAGAGTATCCAGTTGGAAAAAGTCTCTTCAACAAAGGAAACTGGGAAAATTGGTCAGCGACATGTAAACAAATGAAACTGGACCACTTTCTTATACCATACATAAAAATAAACTCAAAATGAATTAAAGACATAAATGTGAGACCTGAAACCATAAAAATCCTAGAAACAAGCACAGGCTTTCTTACGTCTCTGACATAAGCCAAAACATTTTTCTAGATATGTCTTCTGAGACAAGGGAGATAAAAGCAAAAATAAAGTATTGGGACTATACGAAAATAAAAAGGTTTTGCACAGCAAAGGAAACAATCAACAAAACAAAAGGCAACCTACTATTGACCTTTTGACCATACATCGGAAAAAAGATCATCTGCTTCCTGCAGTGCGGTTGACCTTGGGTAACTGTGAAACCCCAGAGAACAAAACCAGAGACAAGAGGGGAATACTGTCATATTTACTCTCTGAATGTAAAGTGCACACTACTCAAGTGAATATTTAATGAAGTCAGCCAGAATGGAGACCTTTATAAAACTAAAATGACTTGCAGTTGAAAGCAAACCAGATTAGCTTTAAAACAGTAGCAAAAAAAGAAAACCTCTTTAACTTTTGGTTTTGCTATGTTGGAGTGTAGAATTTGAAATAAATGCAAGATAGAACTCAAAAGACAAGAACAAGGGTATAGTATAAAAATTCCTTTACTAGGGATCCCTGGGTGGCGCAGCGGTTTGGCGCCTGCCTTTGGCCCAGGGCGCGATCCTGGAGACCCGGGATCGAATCCCACGTCGGGCTCCCAGTGCATGGAGCCTGCTTCTCCCTCTGCCTGTGTCTCTGCCTCTCTCTCTCTCTGTGACTATCATGAATAAATAAATAAAATCTTTAAAAAAAAAAAAAAATTCCTTTACTAATTTTTTTCGTATATATAAGAACGCTAGCTCTTACTCTAAACAATTGCCATTCAAGTAAAATTAATGGCAGAAGACTATATAATACTGAAGAATATTCTTTCAAACTATAGTGTACCAATAAATAAGTTGGTCATAAAACTATAGATCTCGCTTGGTTGTATGTTTACAAATCTTTGAAGGTCTCTTTTAAGTTTTTCCTTTCTGAAGGCAGTGCATCCGTTCTTTCTGCATTATACTTATATGACTCTAAAGTTATCCTACTGTCCCTTGAAAATTACTAAGGAAAAGGAGGGGATGGGGTTGGTGGACAATGTTTTGCAAAATTATTTAATTCCTGTTGAAGATCTTTAAGTCAGGCAAGAGGGAAGGTTATAGGAATATCAGATTTTATTGATCTACCGATACCTGAAATGAAACTCAAGTAGTTTTGAGTCAAGATAATATAGGGGCATGGTTATTTTTATGAAGTTTGGTGGAGCATACTATTGGGAAGACTCTTTCAGCAATCCATGCAGAATGTAGATCAGAGCGATGAGAAAAAGGGTGCCTGGGTAGTTCAGTTGTTTAGGCATCTGCCTTCGGCTTGGGTCGTGATCCCAGGGCCCTGGGATCGAGCCCCACATTGAGCCTGCTTCTCCTTCCTCCTCTCTCTCTGCCTTTCTCTCTCTCTCTCTCTCTCTCTCTCTGTCATGACTAAATAAACTATTTTTAAAAAGAGAGTTGAGAAAAATCAGGGACATTGTTGGGTTGTGATATGTTGGCAAGGTAGCTGTACTCTGACTCATCACAAACCTACATGAGCATCTATACTATACCAAGAGATTCAGTAAATAATAAAATGTGATGATTTTCCTCAAGAAGCTGAGTCCTTTGGGTAAGAAATAGTTTGTATATAGTAGGGTTGTACTGTAATTAGAATAGAGGTCTAAACAAGGTGTTGTTACAACTCTAAGGATTGGAGAATGTGTTCTTTAGAAGGTAGATAATTTTTTTTTAAAAAAGAAGAAGGTAGATAATTTCTCAGCAGGAATTTCTTAAATTTTTTTGTTTTTGTTACAAGAATTATCTATTGAAAGTTTTGACAGGGATTACCAGTTGTAAACCTGTCTCTGAATAGATAAAGACTATTACCAATCTACATGGTTTAAGAACTTTATCTAGGGATTGCCTGGGTAGCTCAGCAGTTTAGAGCCTGCCTTCGGCATAGGGCATGATCCTGGAGTCCTGGGATCGAGTCCCCATCGGGCTTCCTGCATGGAGCCTGCTTCCCCTTCTGCCTGTGTCCCTGCCTCTCTCTCTGTATGTCTCTCATGAATAAATAAATAAATGAAATCTTATCAAAAAAGAACTTTATCCATATAACTCCTATAATCATGAAAACCAATCTAAGGAGTCACTATTACTAGCCTCATTTTATAGACTTTCTTAACAGTTTGTGTCCATTCAGGAGACAGAAACCACACTAGAAATGTGAACAAGGAAAATGTAATAAAAAGAATAACTATGTAATTTTAAAGAGTAGTTATGTACAACGAGAAACAAAAACAAAACAATAGGAAGAGAGGAATGACAGATGTGAGGAGCAACTTACTACTTCTAGTTCTGACACAGACAGTCCAAGGGAGGCATCATTTTGGATGAGAGCACCCCCCCCCCCCATATCCGAAAAATGAGTTTTAGACTTTATTGGAGAGGGTGTGTTACTGGGACCCATTGGAAGGTAGAAAAATTTGCCGGGATATTGTGACCTAGATTTGGTTAGTAGCTGGTAGGGAAAGGGAGAATTTATTCATCAGGATGCCTGTAAAACTCACTGAAGGAGGACTGTAACTGGGTTGCTTTAAATTGCTAGCAGTCACAGGGCCAAAGCAAACAAGCCAAAAAAAACAAAAAAACAAAAACAAAAAAACAAAACAACAACAAAGAAAAGAAAAGAAAAGAAAAGAAAAGAAAAGAAAAGAAAAGAAAAGAAAAGAAAAGAAAAGGAAAACCAATAAGTGCACTGGAACCAAAAGGAGAAGCTTCCTACACGCTGTGTTTTGTGGTATCTGACTTGTGCTGTCTGCTAACAAAGCCAAACACTGTAGGAGCTATTCAGAAGAGAAGTGTGTATCTGTGTATGCATACCACTACTTCTTTATTCATTAACTTACTGATGGACACTTAGGTTGTTTCCATGTCTTGGCTTTTATAAATACTGCTGCTGTGACAATGCGGGTGCAGGTATCTTTTTGCATTAGTGTTTTTGTTTCCTTCAGTATATTCTCAGAGGTGGAATTGCTAGATCCTAACTAGATCTTTTTTTTTTTTTTTTTTTTTTTTTTTTTTTTTAGGATTCTCCATGCTGTTTTCCATATTGGATGCATGAATTTACAATCCTATCAGCAAGGATTCCCTTTCCTCTACAGCCATGCCAATAATTGTTCTCTTTTGGTAGAACCCACTCTTTTTCTTTTTTTGCTTCATGTAGGCAACCCTTTTTCTTTTTTAAAAAATTAAATTGAATTAGCCAACATGTAGTACATACTTAGCTGCAGATGCAGGGTTCGATAATTTATCAATTGCATAGTAGCAATTCTAACAGGTGTGAAGGGATATTGTAGCTTTAATTTGCATTTCCCTAATGACTAGTGATGTCGAATGTCTTTTTTTTAAGATTTTATTTTTTTATTCATAAGAGACACACAGAAGCAGAGACAGAAGCAGGCTCCCTGCAGGGAGCCTAATGTGGGACTGATTCCCAAGATCCTGGGATCATGCACTGAGCCAAGGGCTGACCCTTAACCCCTGAGCCACCCAGGCATCCCTGTTGAATGTCTTTTCCCATGTGCTTGTTGACCCTTTATATATCTTCTTAGGAGAAATGTCTATGCATGTTCTTTGCCATTTCTTAATGGACTTATTTGGTTTTTGCTATTGAATTTCATGAGTTATGTTTTGTATAGTGATCCCTTAGAAGATAAATGGTTTATAAATGCTTTTTTTTTTTTTTTTTTTTTACCAGTTTGTAGGTAGTCTTTTCACTTTGTGGATAGTTTCTGTAGAGTGCAAAAGATTTTTAGTGTAGTCATACTACATTAGTTATTTTTGACTTTGTTGCTTTTGCATGAGATGTTGTAGCAAAAAAATGATCCCTAAGACCCATGTCAAGGAAATTTGGTCCTATGTTTTATTTTTGGAATTTCGTGTCTCACACTTAAGTCTTAATCCATTTTTGGTTAATATTTATAAGTGGTGTAAGATATGGGTCCAATTTCATTCTTTTACATGTGAATATTTAGTTACCCCAGCATCATTTATTGAACAGATTGTCCTTCCTTCATACAGTATTGTTGTCTTGCCTGTCAAATATTTGTTGACTTTATGTGTTTGGGTCTATTTTTTGGGTTTCTATTCTTTCTATTGATCCCTTATCCACTTTTGTGCCAGTACCATAATGTTTTGGTAACTAGAACTTTATAGTATGGCTGGAAATCAGGAAGACTGATGCCTCCTGCTTTGTTCTTTTTACTCGTGATTTCTTTGCCTATTTGAGATCTCTTTTGGTTCCATATAAATTTTAGGAGCGGTTTCCTTCGGGGAAAAAAAGCCATTGGAATCTTGATAGGGATTTCATTGACTCTATGGATGGCTTTTGGTAGTATTGACATTTTAATAGTATTAAATTTTTTAATCCAGTTTGTGTCTTCCTGGATTGCTTTTATCAATGCCTTCTAGTTTTCAGGGTAGATATCTTTCACTTTCTCAGTTAAACTTATTCCTAAGTATGTTACTGTTTTTGATGCAATTGCAAAATGGGATAAGTTTCTTTTCAGAAAATCTGCTGTTGCTATGTAGAAATTCTTTTAAATTTTGTATGCTGATTTTGTGTCCTGTAACTTTATTGCATTTGTTGGTTGGTGTAACAGGCTTTTGGTTGAGTTTTTAGGATTTTCTTTATATAAAAACAAATCATCTTCAAACAGAGACCATACATTAAAAAAAAAAATTCTGATGGCATTTATTTAGTTAGCTAGTTACTGATTGCTCTAGCTAGGACTTTTATTTCTATATTGCATAGGAATCATGAGAGTGGGCACCTTATCTTGTTGCTGATCTTGGAAGAAAAGCTTTCAAACTTTCACCATTGAGTATGATATCAGCTATGGGCTTGGCATATATGGCTTTTAGTATATTGAGGTATGTTACTTCCATACCTAATTTGTTAACTGTTTTTTCATAAATGTTAGATTTTGTCAAATGCTTTTTCTGTGTCTATTGAGATGATCATAGGATTCTTTTCTTTCATTCTATTAATGTGATGTATCACATTGATCGATTTCCATATTTTGAACCATCCTTTCAACCCAGGGATAAATCCCACTTGAATATGGTCAATTATCCTTTTAATGATTCTTTTGATAGGCCGCTGAATTTTTTTTAAAGATTTTACTTGAGAGAGTAAGAGAGAAAGCACAAACCAAGTGAGGGGCAGAGGAGCCTGATGCAGGGCTCACTCTCAGAACCCTGAGATCATGACCTGAAGGCAGATGCTTAACTGACTGAGCCACCCAGGCGCCCCATAGGCTACTGAATTTTTTGTTAGTACTTTCTTGAGAATTTTTGCATCTATAATCATTAGGATATTGGCCTGTAGTTTTCTTTTCTTTCTAGTAGCATTCTTTTCTGATTTTGTTATCAGGATAATGCTAGCCTCCTAAAATGAGTTTGAGAGTGTTCCTTCATTATTAATTTTATGGAGAATTTGATAAGTATTGGTTTTAAATCTTAATTTAAGGGATCCCTGGGTGGCGCAGCGGTTTAGCGCCTGCCTTTGGCCCAGGGCGCCATCCTGGAGACCCGGGATCGAATCCCACGTCGGGCTCCCAGTGCATGGAGCCTGCTTCTCCCTCTGCCTGTGTCTCTCTGCCTCTCTCTCTCTGTGACTATCATGAATAAATAAATAAAATCTTTAAAAATAAAAAAAAAAAATAAAAAAAAAATAAATCTTAATTTAAATGTTTGGTAAAATTCACAGTGAATCCACCGGGTCCTGGACTTTTCTTCTTTGGGACATTTTTTTTTTTTTTTTACTCAACATATATTTATTGAGCACTTTTTATATGCCAGGAATGAGCACTGATCAAAATGACAAAAAGTCTTTGCCCTAGGTGAGTTTATATTTAAGAAGTGGAGGGACGCCTGGATGGCTCAGCAGTTGAGCATCTGCCTTTGGCTCAGGGTGTGATCCTGGAGTCCTGGGACTGAGTCCCACATTGGGCTTCCTGCATGGAGCCTGCTTCTCTCTCTTCCTGTTTTTCTGCCTCTCTCTGTGTGTGTCTCTCATGAATAAATAAATAAAATCTTTAAAAAAATTTAAGAAGTGGAATGTAGGCTATTAAAGAAGTAAAATGTTTATAGTATGGAGAAAAACTAATCAGGTAATGATAATAGGGAGATACTCATGTGGGGAGGGAGGTTGCAGCTTTAAAAAATTATTTATTTTAAAAATTCCACTATAGTTAACATACAGTGTTATATTAGTTTCAAGCATACAATAAAGCGATTCAGGAACTCTATACATTACTTAGTGCTCATCATAATGAATGTACTCTTAATCCCCTTCACTCATTGCTCATATCTTCCCACCTACCTCCCCTCTGTCAACCACCAGTTTGTTTTCTATATTTAAAAGTCTGTTTTAGGGATCCCTGGGTGGCGCAGCAGTTGCGCCTGCCTTTGGCCCAGGGGGCGATCCTGGAGACTGGGGATCGAGTCCCACGTCGGGTTCCCGGTGCATGGAGCCTGCTTCTCCCTCTGCCTGTGTCTCTGCCTCTCTCTCTCTCTCTCTGTGACTATTATAAATAAATTTTTTTTAAAAAGTCTGTTTTAGGTATGTCTTTTTTGTTTTGTTTCTTAAATTCCACATGTGAGTGAAATCATATGGGATTTATCTTTCTCTGACTTATTTCATTTAGCATTATACCCTCTAAGATCATTCCATGTTGTTGCAAATGGCAAGATTTCTTTTTTTCTTTATGGCTGGGTAATATTCTAGTGTGTGTGTGTGTGTGTGTGTGTGTCCACCACCTCTTCTTTTTTTAAGATTTTATTTATGAGAGAGAGAGAGAGAGAGAGAGACGGGGGGGGGGAGGAGCAGAGACACAGCAACACAGGCAGAGGGAGAAGCAGGCCCTATGTAGGGAGCCCGATGTGGTACTCAGTCCCGGGACCCCAGGATCATGCCCTGGGCCAAAGGTGGCGCTAAACCGCTGAGCCACCTGGGGATCCCCACAACCTCTTCTTATCCTTTCACCTATTGATGGATGCTTGAACTGCTTCAATAATTTGGCTATTAAAAATAATATTTCAGCAAACATAGGGATGCATGTATCTTTCAAATTAGTGTTTTCATATTCTTTGGGTAAATACCCAGCAGTGGAATTACTGGATCATATAGAACTTCTATATTTAATTTTGTGAGGAAATCCCAAGTTGTTTACCACAATGGATGCACTTGAGTTTGCATTCCCACCATTATTGCACAAAAGTTCCTTTTTCTTCATATACTTGCCAACGTCTGTTTCCTGTGTTGTTAATTTTAGCCATTCTGACCCATGTGAGGTAATATCTCATTGCAGTTTTGATTTGCATTTCCCTGATGGTGAGTGATGTTGAGCATCTTTTCATGTGTCTGTGGGCCATCTGCATATCATCTTTGGAGAAATGTTTGTTCATGTCTTCTGCCCATTTTTAAATTGGATTGGTTTTTTTGGCATTCAGTGTAGAAGTTCTTTATATATTTTGGATATCCCTTATCAGATATGTCATTTGTAAATATCTTCTCTCATTCAGTAGGTTGTCTTTTCTTGGTGGTTTCCTTTGCTATGCACAAGTTTTTATTTTGATGTAGTTGCAATAATTTATTTTTGTTCTTATTTCTCTTGCTTTAGAGACATATCTAGAAAAATGTTTCTGTGGCTGATATCAGATATGTTGTCTTCTGGGATTTTTATGGTTTCAAGTCTCCCAATTAGGTCCTTAATCCATTGTGAGTTTATTTTTGTGTATGGTGTAGGTCCAACTTCATTCATTTGCTTGTAGCTGTTGGATGTGAGGGCGATCTGGCTGCGACACCTGTCACCCCATTGATCACCAGGGTTGATTCGGCTGATCTGGCTGGCTAGGCGGGTGTCCCCTTCCTCTCTCACTGCTCCATGTGCGTCCCTCCCGAAGCTGCGTGCTCGGTGGAAGACGACGACCATCCCCAATAGAGGAGGACCGTTCTTCGGTCAAGGGTATACGAGTAGCTGCGCTCCCCTGGTAGAACCTCCAAACAAGCTCTCAATGTCCAGTTTCCCCAGAACCTTTTAGTTAAGAGACGTTTTCCCATTGCATATTCCTGCCTCCTTTGTTGTAGATTAATTAACCTAATAACTGCAGGCTTATTTCTGGGCCCTCTGTTCTGTTCTTGATCCATGTGCCTATTTTTGTGCCAGTACTATATGATTTTCATTACTACAGCTTTGCAATATAACTGGAAATCTGGGATTGTGCTACTTCTAGTTCTGTTTTTCTTTTTCAAGATTGCTTTGGCTCTTTGGGGTTTTTTGTGGGTCCATACAAATTTTAGGATTATGTAGGTCTGTGAAAAGTGCTGTTGGTAGATGGAGATTTTATTAAATCTGTAGATTGCTTTGCGTCCTGTGGTCATTTTAACAATGTTTATTCCCCCTTGGGGCATTTTTGTTTACTTATTCAATCATCTAACTAGTAGATGGTCTAGTTGCATTTTCTAATTTTTCCTGATTCATTCTTGGTAAGTTGTACATTTCAGATAATTTTTTTCATTTATTCTATGTTGTGTAGTATATTGGTATATTGTTAAGATCTTTGTATTTCTGTAGTATCACTTGTAATGTGCTTTTTTACATTTATAATTTTATTGATTTGGGTCCTTTGCCTTTTCTTTGTTAGTGTACGTAAGGGTTTGCCTAAGGGTTTATTTATCTTTTCAAAGAACCAGCTCCCACTTTGGCTATTCCTTTCTATTGTTTTTCTATTCTCTATTTCATTTATGTTTACTTTCATTTTTATTTCTTCTAATTTTGGACTCAGTTCCACTTTTTCTGGTTCCTTAAGGCTTAGAGACTTAGGTTACTTATTTAGGATCTTTTTTTGCTTCTTAATGTAGATGTTTATTGCTGTGAACTTCCAATTAGAATTGCTTTTATTATAGCCCACAAGTTCTGGTATGTTGTACTTTCATTTTTGTTTGTCTCAAAAAATAAAAACTAAAAAAACCTTTTCTATTTCTCCTTTAACTATCAATTGATCAAATGGTTTTAAGGAGAGTGTTATTTAATTTGCATATGGTCATGAGTTTTCCAGCTTTCCTGTTGGGATTGATTTTTAATTTCATGCACTGTAGTCAAAAAAGATATTTGGTGTAATTTCAGTCTTCCTGAGTTTGCTAAGACTTGTTTTGTGGTAAAGTTTATGGTCTGTTCTAAAAAGTATTCCCTGCCTGCTTGATAAAAATATCTGTTCTGCCATTGTTGAAGAGAATGTTCTATGTATGTGTTAGGTCTGTTTGGTCTGTAATGTTTTTTAGGGATACTGTTTCCTGATTGGTTCTCTGGATGATCTATCCATTGCATTACTGTTGATTTCTCCTCTGAGCTTTGTCAGTTTCTGCCTTATATATATTCAGGTATTCCAACGTTATGCACAAAATATTTACAATTGTTGTTATCTTATTAAAGCAATGGCCATTTTCTCATTATATAATAACCTTCTTTATCTCATATCATTTTTATAATACATGTAATGTAAGTAAATTTAGTGCCAGTAATTTAGTGCCATTTGCTTGAAACGTCTTTTTTCATCCCTTTATTCTGTGTGTCTTTGAGGGTAAAGTGAGTCTTTTTTAGACACCATAATGTTGGGTATGGTTTTTAATCCATTTAGCCATTTTCTGGCTTTTAATTGAAGAAATCTGTTTACAACTAAAGTAATTATTTATAGATAAGGATTTACTATTGCCATTTTGTTCATTATTTTCTGGTTATTTTGTACACCCATTATTTCTTATTTAAACCTGTTACTTTTTTAGGGTGTGTTTTGATGTCTTTTGGTATCATTGTGCTTTGAGTTCCTATCTATGTTTTATGTAATTACTAAAGGATTTTCCTAGTAATTACAATGAGGCTTACATATAATATCTTAAACTTATAACACCTCATTTTAAACTGATACAACTTTGATAAAATTGATAACCTTTACACTTTTACTCCCTCTCCTCCTTTTTGGTTATTGCTTTTACATTGTGTAATAACAGATTAACATAGTTATTTTTAGTACATTTTTTAAAACTTCAGCTAGAGTTTTAAGTGAATTAACTATCCCTGTTACCATATTGCAGAATATATGACTGTATGTTTACCATTACCACTGAGATTTTTGCTATCTTTTTATGTTTTTGTGATAATTATTGTTCCTTTACTTAAAGAACTTCCATTAGCATCTTTTGTAAGGTAGATATAGTGATAAGGAACTCCTTTACTGGTTATTTGCTCAGGGAAGTCTTTATCCTTGCTTTGTTTCAAGGGACAGTTTAGCCAATATAGAATACTTGGTTGACAGTTATTTTCCTCCAATAGTTTGAGTATGTCATCCCATTCCTTGATTAAAATGTTTTGATTTTTGACTAAAATGTTTTTGTGAGAAATGTGTTAATAATCTTTTGGGTGTTCCTTTGTGCGTAACTTTTTCCTGCACTGCTCTTAAAATTCTTTCTTTGTCTTTGACTTTTGGCAGTTTGACTATAATGTGTCTCAGTGTAGCCCTATTCAGGTTCATCCTATTTGAGGTCCTCTGGACCTGATGAATCTGGATGTTCATTTTTTCCCCTAGATTAGGGGACATTTCAGCCATTACTGGTCTTTCTCCCTTTCTTGTCTCCTTCAGGAAATTCCTATAACGCAAATGTCATTCCTTTTGATTGTGATTCATAATTCCCGTAGGATTTTTCACTCTCTGTCATTCTTTTTTCATTTTGCTCCTCTAGATTATTTTCCATGACTTCTCTTTCAAGTTACTGATTCCCTCTTCTGCATGGTTGAGTCTACTTTTGACATTTTCTGTTGAATTCTTCAGTTTACTTATTTTTCAAATCTAAGAATTATATTTGGATTTGTTTTTGATGGTTGCTCTTTCAAAGTTCTCATTTTTATTATTCATTATTTTCCTAATTTCATTTGCTTTTCTGTGTGTGTCTGTGTTTGTGTGTTTTGTAGTTCACTAACTTCCTAAAGGTGGTTCACTTTGAATTCTTTCTGACAGTTCCTAGATCTCCATTTATTAAGGTTTAGCTTTTGGATCTTTATGAGTTTATTTTGGTGGTGTCCTATTTACCTGATTTTTTTTTTTTTATGATCTTTGATTCCTGATGTTGGAATCTGTGCATTTAAGTAATTGGGCTCCAATTCCATACTTGACAAGTTTGCTTTGGCAGAGACACTTCTTCACCATTCAGCTCAGTTTCAGTTTTTGGGCCTTTGCTGGTAATTTCTTTGGGCAAATGGGGTCTGCTATTGTGGTCTTTTCTTGGATGGGGCCATGCTTCATACTTTAAGGTCAGGGATAGGAGATGTTCCAGTGACTGAGAGAGTTGTATAGGACTGCCAGCTTGGTTCCCTCCCTAAGAAAAGCTATAGGATGGGCTTTGCAGTTGCCTGGCTTCTCTACAATTGCTTGGATTCTCTCCTAATCTGGTTAGGCTTCATGGATGGTCTGGACTGGCTACTATATTCAGCAGTAGATAAGACTATGAATTAGTTTCCCTTCCCTAGCATGACAGCAGATAGAACCAGGGTCTGTATAGCTCATTGTTGGTGGACCCGAATCAGTGTAGTGTCTGCACGGAGTTGCTTGGTCAGGTGAGGCCACTGGTTTTGCTCTGCAGACTGGGGAAGCCACAGGCTATGCTCTTTGTTCAAATGCCACTGTAGGTAGGGCTGTTGGATGGGCTACAGAGCTTTCCTTGTGCTTTGGTTAGATTCTCTGGTTGGATAGACTGATGGCATTCAACAATGAGCAGGGTTATGAATTAGATTCCCTGTCTGGGTGCAGTGGGAGAAGCAGTTAAAGCTGCTATTGTTCTTTGTTTGTTGTTTCAACTCAGGCTGATCCATTCCCCAAGTTCCCTGACCAAACAGGGCCGCTGTGCAACTTCAATTCTACCAGCTTCTCAGCTTGACTGCTATTGGGTCACAAAGCTTTCAGGAGTTTTCTCCAGCCCTTCTTGTCAAATTGGACTAGAAGATACTCTCCACAGTCGAGGAAGGGAGCTGTGATTCAGTTCCCTGCCTGGGCTTAGGCAAACTTGGCTCTATGGTCAACAGTATTCATTTGATCAGAATAAATAAGATCTATATTCTGCTAATTCCCTGGTCAGAGTATATATCCATCTTGGTTCTGATAATGAGGAAAGCCTCTGGTTGGTATTATTACTTGGACACTGCAAGTATGGACTTGGTCGGCCAAGGTCGTATGCTAGTTGTTGCAAGCCTCTCTCCTATTCTTTGTCACAGTTAGAATCCCAGTGTTTGAACCTTATAGTTTTCCAGCAATCCCTGTGTAGGCATGAGATCAGAGTAGGGGTTCAAACAAAGCAGCCACAGTGCTGAGTTGGGGGGCTGGCTATTCCCCCCTGTGCTCTCTTTTCCCACTGGAAGAATTGGAGGCTTAGTTGAGACCTCAGGTTGGTGCTGAAATGGCCTGGATTTGGGGGGAGAAGTGCAGCCAGCGTGTGGCCCCTTCTCTTCCTATGCAGTTTGTCTTGGCCTCTGAGGTGTGGGGAGTACCTCACCATCATGTTCTAGGGTTCTTTCAATGTTGTCTTGCTCTTGAATAGTTGTTCATTTGTTTTGGGAGGGGAGTGAAGTCAGGAATATCCTATGTTGCCATCTTGGTGATGTGATTCTTCATGTTCTTTTTTTTAAATAAAAAGATTATCCTTTCCCTTTAGTAATTATTTATTTAATCACATTATATTTAATAAGATAGTTGAAAAGAGGATAGGAGACCATGATTTGGCTATGGACCCATGATCATAGTGAATTGAGTTAGAAAATTAGCAAATGAGGGGATCCCTGGGTGGCGCAGCGGTTTGGCGCCTGCCTTTGGCCCAGGGCGCGATCCTGGAGACCTGGGATCGAATCCCACATCGGGCTCCCGGTGCATGGAGCCTGCTTCTCCCTCTGCCTGTGTCTCTACCTCTCTCTCTCTCTGTAACTATCATAAATAAATAAAAAAAATTTAAAAAAAATAAATTAAAAAAAAAAGAAAATTAGCAAATGAGCTCCAAATTTCTAGAGTATTTATTTTTATTTCTTTGTCTGATTTTTTGGCAGAATTAATGTTATACTGTGGATCTGTTTTATTTATAGAAATTGTTTTTTTTACCCAATTTTTATGAATCTATGTGTTAAAAATTCTGACACTTGAGTTGAGGAAAAGACAAAGAGTTCAGGAGAATAAGAGTAGGGGTCTTTGTTTTGCAGCAAAGGGAGAGAAGAAGCCCATGGATTTTAGGCTGAGAGTCTGGTGGTGGACTGACTGACATATCAGTTTCTCCACAGAGAACCTTAATTGCTTGACAAAACAGGCGTTTCCTATGAGGAGAAAAACACAATACCACCCTGAGGATTTCTATTCATAAACATAAATCCTCCTTAAAAGGAATACTGGCAATCTAGAATTTCAGATATTTAATATTTTTAATGAAATTTATCCTAATTTTCTCATTTTTGTAAGCATCTGTAACCCAACTCGATTTCTCTTTCTTTTAGATGAGACTATTACTTACCTCCAAAGAGTTATTAAATTTGCCATGGATTTAGGTTTTGGGTGCTTCTAAAATATCTCCAAACTTTTTAGGAAAGAGAATACCAAACATATGTTTTAACACAATTTTGGCACGAAAAAAGAATTTTTTTCAAAAATTGGGGATTTCAAAAAAAAAATTGGGGATTTCAAAACTAGAGGTTATAGCAATTTGCAGATTATTGAGAATCTTGATTATTTAATTGAATGTTTCCTTATTTAGAATACTAAACTACAACTACTTTAATTCAACCTAAGTGTATTTTATGAAGCCTATCTTCCTGCCACCTTGCCCCCCACCCATTTTTTTCCCTTAAGGGTCACTATGTTAAAAAAACAGTCAAAGCAACAAAATAGAAATGTTCTAGTTTGTCTGTGCTTAAAGTGCATTTTGAAATTTGCTTTTAATCCTCTCATGGTCATGAAGATACTCTTCAGAAGTTTCTATTTTTGTGAAAACATATTAGCTTTCTCAGACTAAAATACACTGAGCTTGATTTAGTCCCAGAAAATAACCCATATACTGGAAAATGAAGATTTCATACATCAAATAGCACCAGTGGTGCATTTTCTCAAGTCTACGTTGTGTAAACAGGACATTTTTACATTATTTTGTTCTATTCTCCATGGTATAATGTAGATGAGAAAGCCAAAGTTTTCATAAACAACTCTGTACACAGTAAAGATATTTTAATATTCCCAAACAATATTTTTGATCACTGTAATTTATTTCTGCCTGCAAACTTTTGAGTCATGTGCTTTTTTCTTTTTTGAGATCTAAACTATTTCTCATTTTCTACTTTATCTGTTCACAGGAAAACCACATAAGTCAATACTTAGCATTTGGATTCAGTAAAGGCTAAGCAAAGACAGGTGGAACAATATAGGAAAAAGGAGTGATTTATTATTTTTATGATGTTCATTTTCTTTTTTTTTAAATTATTTTTATTTATTTATGATAGTCAGAGAGAGAGAGGCAGAGACACAGGCAGATGGAGAAGCAGGCTCCATGCACCAGGAGCCCGACGTGGGATTCGATCCCGGGTCTCCAGGACCGCGCCCTGGGCCAAAGGCAGGTGCCAAACCGCTGCGCCACCCAGGGATCCCTGATGTTCATTTTCAAACTTAAAATACTAATTGTAGCTTTTCCTCAAACTACTATATCTGCTAAATATAGGAATGTTGGTTGGCATTTCTGTAGCTGAGATCTAAAAGAGAGTCTTGAATGAGTTTGTGTGTTGGTGCTTCGGAAGCCAGTTCCAGTAGTAACTGTATTCATGTTTTCATTAATTCATTACCCTCTGGTAGTAATTGTTCTATTCTGCATTGAGATTTAGGAATTTCTTTCATCCCATGTATGCTTTGGGAGAAAGCTTGAATTGCCCATCCCTTATGTTTTTTTGCTGTGAATATATTGAGCATGTGGATGTGTGTGTGTGTGTGTGTGTGTGTGTGTGTGTGCACATCTTGGTCTTCTATTTAGGGCTGTGCTTTTTCTGCATATATTGTGAAAAAAATGTTTCAAGAAAGTGTTTTTTTTTTGTGTGTGTGAGATTTGGCATTTTTAAACTTCATTATAGATTTAAAGTCTTCCTAAAATAGAAGATGGGGAATGAAGCGACTATTTTCCAGTTTATGCTCTTTTCTATAAACCTAACTGCAGAATAAACCTAAATTTGTTAATTATCGAGCATCTTATTTTTTATTAAGTGCATATTCATAAATAAGTCCTTGTAGAAAGAAGGGTATCTAGTTGTTTTCTTCTTAGTAAACTGGATTTTATTGTCATCTTCATATTGTCCTCAAGTTATAATTTAGACACTGTTTGGCAGTGAACAAACACAGTCCCTCGACAGAAGTGATTGTAAAAGACTGGAATGAGAAGTTGTTGAGGTAAAAGTTTCATCGTTACTGTGACATAAAACCAAGAAATGGAGAAAAAGTCCATTCCTTCCCATTTATGGAGTCACTGATCACTGACTGGGGGGAAAATATATATTTTTTGTAGACAAGTAAAATCTGGTAAATAACCCATGGTATTTTGAAGAATCTTTGCTGTAGATAATTATGTTGCTGGATTAGAGAAATTCAGGTCAGTAGAAATAAATAATAAAACATAAAGTATATACTATGGAGTCAAGACAAAAAATAAAAGATTTTTCTTATTTGAAAATTCTATTGAGAATAAGATCCATATTTAATAAGAAAGTATTTTTCTATGATTATTCAAGATTAAATTTCAATAAGTTACATTATCAAGGATGTCTATGGAGAGAGTAGTTTTTTTTCCTGTGCCTTTTCTTTGAGCTCCTTTGGATTTTATTTTTCTGCAAGATCATTGTTCTTCACTCTAAAAGTTATAAATTAGAACTATAAGGGGCATTTTTTGTTTTTGTTTTTGCTTGTATGTCAGAACTTCTCAAGTCTTTTTCTTTTCTCCCGTAAGTATCGCTCTGGTCCATTTTGTTTCTATTTTCATACTAGCAGTGTGTATGAAAAGTATAAGAAGAGACAATGATCCTCCCCTAGTCAACACCAAGTTTCCTTAGCAGCCCATGTCTCCTTGCCTTGCAGAACTTTACCATGTAGATAGTGAAATTTACATTAGATTTTCGTAGAAAATTGCTGAACCTTACAAAAAAGTCTCCTTTAGTTTAGTTTTTTTTTTTTTTTTTATCTTTTTTTTTTCAGTTGAGGTAAAAGTTTCGTGTATGGAAAGCTGCGCGTGGCACACGCGCCCCCGTGTTCCCTCCCAGGAGCTCCCGAGGCCCTCCCTCGGTGCCCCACCCGCCTCTCCCCACCCCTGCAGAAGCCCGGACTGGAGCCCGCAGCACCTCCACAGTCCCCCCACCCTGCAGCAAGAGGTGACCCCAGCCGCGGGGCTGAGCTGGGGGGACAGAGACATCGCCTGTTTGCAAAGCTGACAGCCTTCGGTGCAGTACCATCTCAGAGAAACTTCCTTTCAAAACAATGCTTTCTGGAGCTACAGACCAGCTTGGGCATAAGAAAGGGGCTTTGCAAGAAACTTCAGATCACATCTGACATGGTTTTCTACGGTCATCAGGTCAGCGTTTGAAGTTGCCGTCTCCAAGCAACTCAACTCAGTAAGGAAGGGAAGGCTTTATGCGGGGTTCACACCTTCTCATAAAGCCTCACATACACACGAGAAAGATCTTAGACCTATTAAAGCCAAAACTGGAAGATTCCATAACACTGAGTTTATTTATCTTTTTTAATTTTTATTTATTTATGATAGTCACAGAGAGAGAGAGAGAGAGAGGCAGAGACACAGGCAGAGGGATAAGCAGGCTCCATGCACCGGGAGCCCGACTTGGGACTCGATCCCGGGGCTCCAGGATCGCGCCCTGGGCCAGAGGCAGGCGCCAAACCGCTTGCGCCCACCCGGGATCCCTGGATTCCGTAACACTGAGTTTTAAAGAAACCTGCAGGCGCGGAACCAGAGCAGCAGATCAACCAGAGCAAGGGACACTGCAGAGTTCCGGCGGGTGCGACTTCGCTGGTTTGTCCTGATGTGCGAGTCCAGCGCTCAGTCTGAGTCGCTGCAGTGGAGCTGGATCCCGCCGAACTGCTGCTCCCGGACCGAGGAGCTGCTGCTGCTGAGCCGGGCGGGCCCTCCCGAGGGCGCAGAGCCCGCTTTCTCCTCCTTGGCAGGCTTCTCGTTGTTGTTCAGCTGCCCACGGACGTCCTGCCGGCGCGTCTCCGACTCCTTCTTTCCTGAGCTAACTCCTCCTTGGACTTGGCCGCCTGCTTCTTCCCGCTCGGGGAGAAAGGCTCCCTTTGCTTTTCCTGTCAACAACACTTGCTCCCGCACAGTGGTGGGTTTCAGAGGCTCAAAGTCAATCTCTCTCTGCTCAGGCCTGGGTCCCTGAGCGAGGGGCTCCGGGACTGGATGAAGTGGACCCCCGCAGCCCCGTGTCCCCGGGCAGCCGGGTGGTCTAGGCTGAGCTGGCGCCCTCGGCCTAGCTCACGGGCAGGCCTTGCTCCTCCTCTCCGGGTCGTCGAGGCCGATGCCTGCTTGCCGCCCTGCTTCGGCTGCCTGCTGGCCTGGCCGCGCTGCCGGCCTTCTCGGCGGGAGCCCTCTCGGTTGGGCCTGCTTGGCGGCGGGGCCCCCTTGGCCTTCTCGTCCTCAGACTTGGCCTTGTGCCCTCTCCGTGTCCTCGTCTTCGTCCGCGTCCTCCTCCTTCTCCTCCTTTCCCTTCGGCTCCTTCTTCCTCTCTGGCTTGTTCCCGGGCCCGCGACAGGGCGGCGAGCTGCTCGTGCACAGCCTTCAGCTGCTCCTGCAGCTCCGCCAGCCGGGCCCGCTCCT